>NC_084559.2:22103145-22268145 GCF_033978685.3 Nerophis lumbriciformis
CATACCAGGCACGTTCTCAGTTGGTTATTTATGCCTCATATAACGTACACTTATTCAGCCTGTTGTTCACTATTCTTTATTTATTTTAAATTGCCTTTCAAATGTCTATTCTTGGTGTTGGGTTTTATCAAATACATTTCCCCAAAAAATACAACTTATACTCCAGTGCGACTTATATATGTTTTTTTCCTTCTTTATTATGCCTTTTCGGCCGGTGCGACTTATACTCCGAAAAATACGGTAACCGGAAATTTTTGAATGAAAGAAACAACTGTTCTAAATGTGTCCACTGGATGTCACAATAGCAATTATTTGTATTTTTGTAGATGATGTACAAAAATAAACCACAGAATGTTAGTACATCAGTCGAGGAAAATGATCAAACTACATAAATAACATCCTGTAATTTGATTTTTAAAATATTTTTTTTTCTTGATGGATTGATAATTAACACCAATGAGTTGACTGATGAACATTATCACATAATTTATTTAGAAAATATTAACGAGTAATAAAGATAGAATACTATTAACCGCAACATGTAAGTGTACAAAAAAACAACAACATTATGATTTGTACATTTTCAGAATGTGCTTGTTCTATTTTTAAACAAAGAAAATAATCTGATGTTGTCTTTATTTTTAAGTTATCGTGCCGTGATTTTACCAGTCTGGCCCACTAGGGAGTAGATTTGTCTCCATGTGGCCCCCGATCTAAAATGACACCCCTGGCATAACTCATACCCATGCATAATGTATCCAATAATTATGTATAAGTGATGAATGACTTGAATTTTGGATAAATATGCGCACAACGTTATTTTCAATATGAATGCATTGTTTATTACCTCTGGCCCGACCTCTATTATAGGAGTCAGAGGTTATTGTGCAGGAAGATCCATCCCCGCCACACAAACCGCACGCATCCTTCACTTTCCCAGAGTGCAGTATGCCATCACAGCCAAACATCTGACCAGAGACAAATGTGTGAATGTAACATTTTAAACATTCTATCCTGATCATCTCTACCTGGCATTTCCCTCGCAGACAAGCAGCCGTGGAGCCAGAGAGAGGTTGCTCATCGGGCTCGCACCGCGTTCCGTCTGCAAACTGAGATCCACGGCTCACAATGAAGGCGTCTCCCTTCGACTGGCACATGTACATGCATTGCTCGTCACCTGAATTACGATGAGATTTAATTCTTTTTTTTTAAGAAAATAATAGTTGAGAGATTTCTGTTTTTCTAGAAGACCACCTTGTGAGAAGCCCACTGCAGGGACCCAGGTGTAGAAGGAGGCCTGGCCCGGGTGAAGATAAACGGGTTGGAGATCTGTTTTGGAGCACTGCTCGGCCATGAAGTCCAGCTGGGTACGCTTACATGGCTGCAGCAGCAAAGCCGGTTAGTTTTATATATATATATATATATATATATATATACAAACCCCGTTTCCATATGAGTTGGGAAATGGTGTTAGATGTAAATATAAACGGAATACAATGATTTGCAAATCCTTTTCAACCCATATTCAGTTGAATATGCTACAAAGACAACATATTTGATGTTCAAACTGTTAAACATTTTGTTTTGTGCAAATAATCATTAACTTTAGAATTTGATGCCAGCAACACGTGACAAAGAAGTTGGGAAAGGTGGCAATAAATACTGATAAAGTTGAGGAATGCTCATCAAACACTTATTTGGAACATCCCACAGGTGAACAGGCAAATTGGGAACAGGTGGGTGCCATGATTGGGTATAAAAGTAGATTCCATGAAATGCTCAGTCATTCACAAACAAGGATGGGGCAAGGGTCACCACTTTGTGAACAAATGCGTGAGCAAATTGTTGAACAGTTTAAGAAAAACCTTTCTCAACCAGCTATTGCAAGGAATTTAGGGATTTCACCATCTACGGTCCGTAATATCATCAAAGGGTTCAGAGAATCTGGAGAAATCACTGCACGTAAGCAGCTAAGCCCGTGACCTTCGATCCCTCAGGCTGTACTGCATCAACAAGCGACATCAGTGTGTAAAGGATATCACCACATGGGCTCAGGAACACTTCAGAAACCCACTGTCAGTAACTACAGTTGGTCGCTACATCTGTAAGTGCAAGTTAAAATGCTCCTATGAAAGGCGAAAACCGTTTATCAACAACACCCAGAAACGCCGTCGGCTTCGCTGGGCCTGAGCTCATCTAAGATGGACTGATTCAAAGTGGAAAAGTGTTCTGTGGTCTGACGAGTCCACATTTCAAATTGTTTTTGGAAACTGTGGACGTCGTGTCCTCCGGACCAAAAAGGAAAAGAACCATCCGGATTGTTATAGGCGCAAAGTTGTAAAGCCAGCATCTGTGATGGTATGGGGGTGTATTAGTGCCCAAGACATGGGTAACTTACACATCTGTGAAGGCACCATTAATGCTGAAAGGTACATACAGGTTTTGGAGCAACATATGTTGCCATCCAAGCAACGTTACCATGGACGCCCCTGCTTATTTCAGCAAGACTATGCCAAGCCACTTGTTACATTAACGTTGCTTCATAGTAAAAGAGTGCGGGTACTAGACTGGCCTGCCTGTAGTCCAGACCTGTCTCCCATTGAAAATGTGTGGCGCATTATGAAGCCTAAAATACCACAACGGAGACCCCCGGACTGTTGAACAACTTAAGCTGTACATCAAGCAAGAATGGGAAATAATTCCACCTGAGAAGCTTAAAAAATGTGTCTCCTCAGTTCCCAAACGTTTACTGAGTGTTGTTAAAGGAAAGGCCATGTAACACAGTGGTGAACATGCCCTTTCCCAACTACTTTGGCACGTGTTGCAGCCATGAAATTCTAAGTTAATTATTATTTGCAAAAAAAAAATAAAGTTTATGAGTTTGAACATCAAATATCTTGTCTTTGTAGCATATTCAACTGAATATGGGTTGAAAGGGATTTGCAAATCATTGTATTCCGTTTATATTAACATCTAACACAATTTCCCAACTCATATGGAAACGGGGTTTGTACTGTATATATACAGTCGTGGTCAAAAGTTCACATACACTTGTAAAGAACATAATGTCATGGCTGTCTTGAGTTTTCAATAATTTCTACAACTCTTATTTTTTTGTGATAGTGATTGGAGCGCATACTTGTTGGTCACAAAAAGCATTCATGAAGTTTGGTTCTTTTATGAATTTATTATGGGTCTACTGAAAATGTGACCAAATCTGCTGGGTCAAAAGTATACATACAGCAATGTTAATATTTGGTTACATGTCCCTTGGCAAGTTTCACTGCAATAAGGTGCTTTTGGTAGCCATCCACAAGCTTCTGGTTGAATTTTTGACCACTCCTCTTGACAAAATTGGTGCATCCATCCATTTTCTACCGCTTGTCCCTTTCGGGGTCGCGGGGGGTGCTGGAGTCTATCTCAGCTGCATTCGGCAGTTCAGCTAAGTTTGTTGGTTTTCTGACATGGACTTGTTTCTTCAGCATTGTCCACATGTTTAAATCAGGACTTTGGGAAGGTCATTCTAAAACCTTCATTCTAGCCTGATTAAGCCATTCCTTTACCAATTTTGACGTGTGTTTGGAGTCATTGTCCTGTTGGAACACCCAACTGCGCAGAACTTTCCTCCAGAAGGTCTTATCTTTGTCATGTGATGTCAGATGAAACAAAAAATTGAGCTGTTTGGCCACAATACTCAGCAATATGTTTGGAGGAGAAAAGGTGAGGCCTTTAATCCCAAGAACACCATCCTACCGTCAAGCATGGTGGTGGTAGTATTATGCCTGTGGAGGGGGCGTGGTCTGCGGGCCTGCCGCGAAGCGGGGTGTGTAAGGACCGGTCTCGAAGTCAGCGCAGGTGAGTAGATTGCCCAGCTGGGGCTTGTTATCTAATCACCTGTCGCCCTTATTAGCAGCAGCCGGAACGAGACACGTTGTTGGAGTTGGAGCGAGAGAGAGACACGCCGAGAAAAAGACTAAAAAACATAGACTGAAAAGTCGCAGTACAGTGTGCTGCCGTGACCTGTGAGAGAATAAAACAATCGTCAAACCTGACTACCGGACTTACCAGAGGATCTGTCGCGATCAGGGGAACCCACGGGAGGGCAACTTCCACAATCCTCTGGGCCTGTTTTGCTGCCAATGGAACTGGTGCTTTACAGAGAGTAAATGGGACAATGAAAAAGGAGGATTACCTCCAAATTCTTCAGGACAACCTAAAATCATCAGCCCGGCGGTTGGATCTTGGGCGCAGTTGGGCGTTCCAACAGGATAATGACCCCAAACACACGTCAAAAGTGGTAAAGGAATGGCTAAATCAGGCTAGAATTAAGGTTTTAGAATGGCCTTCCCAAAGTCCTGACTTAAACGTGTGGACAATGCTGAAGAAACAAGAAACCAACAAATTTAGCTGAACTGCACCAATTTTGTCATGAGGAGTGGTCAAAAATTCAACCAGAAGCTTGTGGATGGCTACCAAAAGCGCCTTATTGCAGTGAAACTTGCCAAGGGACATGTAACCAAATATTAACATTGCTGTATGTATACTTTTGACCCAGCAGATTTGGTCACATTTTCAGTAGACCCATAATAAATTCATAAAAGAAGCAAACTTCATGAATGTTTTTTTGTGACCAACAAGTATGTGCTCCAATCACTCTATCACAAAAAAATATGAGTTGTAGAAATTGTTGGAAACTCACACCAGCCATGACATTATGTTCTTTACAAGTGTATATACAGGTAAAAGCCAGTAAATTAGAATATTTTGAAAAACTTGATTTATTTCAGTAATTGCATTCAAAAGGTGTAACTTGTACATTATATTTATTCATTGCACACAGACTGATGCATTCAAATGTTTATTTCATTTAATTTTGATGATTTGAAGTGGCAACAAATGAAAATCCAAAATTCCGTGTGTCACAAAATTAGAATATTACTTAAGGCTAATACAAAAAAGGGATTTTTAGAAATGTTGGCCAACTGAAAAGTATGAAAATGAAAAATATGAGCATGTACAATACTCAATACTTGGTTGGAGCTCCTTTTGCCTCAATTACTGCGTTAATGCGGCGTGGCATGGAGTCGATGAGTTTCTGGCACTGCTCAGGTGTTATGAGAGCCCAGGTTGCTCTGATAGTGGCCTTCAACTCTTCTGCGTTTTTGGGTCTGGCATTCTGCATCTTCCTTTTCACAATACCCCACAGATTTTCTATGGGGCTAAGGTCAGGGGAGTTGGCGGGCCAATTTAGAACAGAAATACCATGGTCCGTAAACCAGGCACGGGTAGATTTTGCGCTGTGTGCAGGCGCCAAGTCCTGTTGGAACTTGAAATCTCCATCTCCATAGAGCAGGTCAGCAGCAGGAAGCATGAAGTGCTCTAAAACTTGCTGGTAGACGGCTGTGTTGACCCTGGATCTCAGGAAACAGAGTGGACCGACACCAGCAGATGACATGGCACCCCAAACCATCACCCAACCATGCAAATTTTGCATTTCCTTTGGAAATCGAGGTCCCAGAGTCTGGAGGAAGACAGGAGAGGCACAGGATCCACGTTGCCTGAAGTCTAGTGTAAAGTTTCCACCATCAGTGATGGTTTGGGGTGCCATGTCATCTGCTGGTGTCGGTCCACTCTGTTTCCTGAGATCCAGGGTCAACGCAGCCGTCTACCAGCAAGTTTTAGAGCACTTCATGCTTCCTGCTGCTGACCTGCTCTATGGAGATGGAGATTTCAAGTTCCAACAGGACTTGGCGCCTGCACACAGCGCAAAATCTACCCGTGCCTGGTTTACGGACCATGGTATTTCTGTTCTAAATTGGCCCGCCAACTCCCCTGACCTTAGCCCCATAGAAAATCTGTGGGGTATTGTGAAAAGGAAGATGCAGAATGCCAGACCCAAAAACGCAGAAGAGTTGAAGGCCACTATCAGAGCAACCTGGGCTCTCATAACACCTGAGCAGTGCCAGAAACTCATCGACTCCATGCCACGCCGCATTAACGCAGTAATTGAGGCAAAAGGAGCTCCAACCAAGTATTGAGTATTGTACATGCTCATATTTTTCATTTTCATACTTTTCAGTTGGCCAACATTTCTAAAAATCCCTTTTTTGTATTAGCCTTAAGTAATATTCTAATTTTGTGACACACGGAATTTTGGATTTTCATTTGTTGCCACTTCAAATCATCAAAATTAAATGAAATAAACATTTGAATGCATCAGTCTGTGTGCAATGAATAAATATAATGTACAAGTTACACCTTTTGAATGCAATTACTGAAATAAATCAAGTTTTTCAAAATATTCTAATTTACTGGCTTTTACCTGTATATATATGTAGCTGGATATGCAGATTACCACACTTCGCCCCAAGCACTTTCACACATTTTACCATCAATGCTAAATTAGGTTGCACCTTTTTATGAAGACACATGCTTTTCAGACACAAATAAAAGAATACTATTTGGTGCAACAATCCACTGAGTAAACAGTGCTGACCTACTGTATAGATAGATCCTTATGTAAACATAAGCAGTGAGCACTCACCTGCAGGTTACAAAGTTCAGCCACAATATCCAGACCCACACAATCATTTCCTCCAAAAGCAGGTCTGGAAAATGATAGTTGTTATTTTGTCATTTGATGAACAACTAAAGATGCTGCTGATTCCAATCATCCATGAGTGATATTGGCCTATACCAGTGGTTCTCAAATGGGGGTATGCGTACCCCTGGGGGTACTTGAAGGTATGCCAAGGGGTACATGAGATTTTTTTTAAATATTCTAAAAATAGCAACAATTCAAAAATCCTTTATAAATATATTTATTGAATAATACTTCAACAAAATAAATGTTTAGAATTAAGTTCATGAATCCAGATGGATCTCTATTACAATCCCCAAAAAGGGCACTTTAAGTTGATGATTACTTCTATGTGTAGAAATCTTTATTTATAATTGAATCACTTGTTTATTTTTCAACAAGTTTTTAGTTATTTTTATATCTTTTTTTCCAAATAGTTCAAGAAAAAACACTACAAATGAGCAATATTTTGCACTGTTATACAATTTAATAAATCAGAAACTGATGACATAGTGCTGTATTTTACTTCTGTATCTATTTTTTTCAACCAAAAATGCTTTCCTCTGATTAGGGGGTACTTGAATTAAAAAAATGTTCACAAGGGGTACATCACTGAAAAAAGGTTGAGAACCACTGGTCTATACCAACACAGATACCGATCAGATGTATAAACTTAAATATTTCCATGTATTTGGGTTGTTTAACAAACCAACACAATATTTAAACTAGGTCATTATGCTGTTTTGTTACATACATATACATACGTAATATAGTTGTTAAATTTTTTTGGCCCTCAAAGTCCTCTTGTATTAAGGGAAGTATTACCTGAATTTTTTTAAATTAACAAAAACAAAAATAAAGATTTTGAGGAAATAGAAATATCGAATCCGGATTGAACGGCACATGCCTAGTGACAACACTAATATTCTAGTAGTAATAGTGAAACCTTATCATTACACGATAAGATATTTTTATGATCTTTAGCGTTTTTGCATATTCTAATATATTTCAATACTTTCTTTATTTATTTAGTTTATTTCGAACATGAACACACTTACAGCATAACACATCACACAATTTCATATTATTTCACTTTACATCATGTCCGAAAAGGAGTAGGAAGAAGCAAAGCTTATTTAATCCCACCCTTTTCCCACTTCAGAGCGTTTACAAATATATACATAATTTACTGACATTTTTATAGTAAAATGACATCTGTGAATTAGTATATACAACTGTTTTTTAATATGTAATTAATTAATTCAGTCATTATTAACATACTGAGATGAAGAATATCTTATTTTCAATAAGGTTGAAAGTAATTCTCATAATTCTTCTTCTTTGTACTTTGTAAGCACTATTAAGTTGAACAACCTCTTAAACTGGATCATATCAGTACAATGTTTAACTTCATTACTTAATCCATTCCATAATTTAATTCCACATACTGATAAACTAAAGGTTCTAAGTGTTGTACGAGCATATAAATGTTTTAAATGAGATTTTCCTCCAAGGTTATATTTCTCCTCTTTAGCTGAGAATAATTGTTGTACATTCTTTGGTAGCAGGTTTTAGTTTGCTTTGTACATCATTTTAGCTGTTTGCAATTTTACCAAATCACCAAACTTTAATATTTTTGACTTAATAAATAAAGTGTTTGTATGTTCTCTATATCCAACATTATGTATCAGTCAATTGATCTTTTTTGTAACACGGTTAACGAATGTAGCGCACATTTGTAGTTATTTCCCCATATTTCTGCACAATAACTCAGATATGGTAACATTAGTGAGCAGTAGAGAATATGAAGTGATTTTTGCTTTATTCATTATTGAGATGTTTTTTGCCACCTTATGTTGTATGTTTTGTATATGAGATTTCCAGTTCATTTGATCTTCCATTAATACTCCCAAAAATCTGTTAAATATATTGCAGAAACAATTGTGTCTTCTCATGTGAAAAATAACTTATTTTCTCATTTTAATAACATAGATAGTAAGATAGATTTGCGGCCAAAAAGTTACTTTCGATTTAATATTCTTAAAAACACATACCGTATTTTTCGGACTATAAGTCGCAGTTTTTTTCATAGTTTGGCCGGGGGTGCGACTTATACTCAGGAGCGACTTATGTGTGAAATTATTAACACATTACCGTAAAATATCAAATAGTATTATTTAGCTCATTCACGTAAGAGACTGGACGTATAAGATTTCATGGGATTTAGCGATTAGGAGTGACAGATTGTTTGGTAAACGTATAGCATGTTCTATATGTTATAGTTATTTGAATGACTCTTACCATAATATGTTACGTTAACATACCAGACACGTTCTCAGTTGGTTATTTATGCCTCATATAACGTACACTTATTCAGCCTGTTGTTCACTATTCTTTATTTATTTTAAATTGCCTTTCAAATGTCTATTCTTGGTGTTGGGTTTTATCAAATACATTTCCCCCAAAAATACGACTTATACTCCAGTGCGACTTATACCGTACTTTTCGGAGTATAAGTCGCTCCGGAGTATAATTCGCACCGGCCGAAAATGCATAATAAAGAAGGAAAAAAACATATATAAGTCGCACTGGAGTATAAGACGCACCCCGGGCCAAACTATGAAAAAAACTGCGACTTATAGTCCGAAAAACACGGTATATGTTTTTTTCCTTCTGTATTATGCATTTTCAGCCGGTGCGACTTATACTCCGAAAAATACGGTACATATTTAATCACAGCGTGCTCAAATCACAAAATCAATACTCCAAGATTTAACCAATTAATTGCTCAAGAGTTGTTGCCTATCCTCCACTTATGTTTTATACTTGCAGGGGTCTGCTAGAATAGAAAGAATGGCTTCTGCTACACTGTAGCGAATGAAGCCCAAGTTTGCAATAAGACTCATGCATCACTTTTTAGGAGAAACACACTTTTTGCCTCTGTCCACTGTCTTGACCATTGTCCATTAAAAGGTTTAAAGATTGCCCGAACCTTCAAAATACAGAAGGCAGGCCTGGAAATACAAACCCCGTTTCCATATGAGTTGGGAAATTGTGTTAGATGTAAATATAAACGGAATACAATGATTTGCAAATCATTTTCAACCCATATTCAGTTGAATATGCTACAAAGACAACATATTTGATGTTCAAACTGATAAACATTTTTTTTTGGCAAATAATCATTAACTTTAGAATTTGATGCCAGCAACACGTGACAAAGAAGTTGGGAAAGGTGGCAATAAATACTGATAAAGTTGAGGAATGCTCATCAAACACTTATTTGGAACATCCCACAGGTGAACAGGAAAAATGGGAACAGGTGGGTGCCATGATTGGGTATAAAAGTAGATTCCATGAAATGCTCAGTCATTCACAAACAAGCATGGGGCGAGGGTCACCACTTTGTCAACAAATGCGCGAGCAAATTGTTGAACAGTTTAAGAAAAACCTTTCTCAACCAGCTATTGCAAGGAATTTAGGGATTTCACCATCTACGGTCAGTAATATCATCAAAGGGTTCAGAGAATCTGGATAAATCACTGCACGTAAGCAGCTAAGCCCGTGACCTTCGATCCCTCAGGCTGTACTGCATCAACAAGCGACATCAGTGTGTAAAGGATATCACCACATGGACTCAGGAACACTTCAGAAACCCACTGTCAGTAACTACAGTCGGTCGCTACATCTGTAAGTGCAAGTTAAAACTCTCCTATGCAAGGCAAAAACCGTTTATCAACAACACCCAGAAACGCCGTCGGCTTCGCTGGGCCTGAGCTCATCTAAGATGGACTGCTACAAAGTGGAAAAGTGTTCTGTGTTCTGACGAGTCCACATTTCAAATTGTTTTTGGAAACTGTGGACCTTGTGTCCTCCGGACCAAAGAGGAAAAGAACCATCCGGATTGTTATAGGCGCAAAGTTGAAAAGCCAGCATCTGTGATGGTATGGGGGTGTATTAGTGCCCAAGACATGGGTAACTTACACATCTGTGAAGGCGCCATTAATGCTGAAAGGTACATACAGGTTTTGGAGCAACATATGTTGCCATCCAAGCAACGTTACCATGGACGCCCCTGCTTATTTCAGCAAGACAATGCCAAGCCACGTGTTACATCAACGTGGCTTCATAGTAAAAGAGTACGGGTACTAGACTGGCCTGCCTGTAGTCCAGACCTGTCTCCCATTGAAAATGTGTGGCGCATTATGAAGCCTAAAATACCACAACAGAGACCCCGGACTGTTGAACAACTTAAGCTGTACATCAAGCAAGAATGGGAAAGAATTCCACCTGAGAAGCTTAAAAAATTTGTCTTCTCAGTTTCCAAATGTTTATTGAGTGTTGTTAAAAGGAAAGGCCATGTAACACAGTGGTGAACATGCCCTTTCCCAACTACTTTGGCACGTGTTGCAGCCATGAAATTCTAAGTTAATTATTATTTGCAAAAAAAAAAAAAATTATGAGTTTGAACATCAAATATCTTGTCTTTGTAGTGCATTCAATTGAATATGGGTTGAAAAAGATTTGCAAATCATTGTATTCCGTTTATATTTACATCTAACACAATTTCCCAACTCATATGGAAACGGGGTTTGTAATACATTTATATTACATTAGATACTAATGTAAACATCGCAACGTAATTAGAACACCTTGGAAGTCAACCAGCGTCACATACTGGATTGTGTTCAACTTTGGAGGTTCCACCATGCTATTATTTATTCTTATTAGACTTGATAATAACATATGTTTGGTTCACCTTGGGTTGTTGCACTGACGTGTGCGGTGGGTGACTCCGCCTCCACACGTCCGTGAGCAGGCGGAGAACCCAGACCAGCCGGACCACGCGCCATGCATCACCGCAGAGGTGCTGAGCTGGTCTGGGGACACACAACGCCCCTTCAGACACCACTGCAAAAAGACAGCAGATTGGCTAATGGAAATCTTTGACAAGTAAAAGTCTCGGACTATACTTTATGAGGTGCACATTGGGTCCCATCCAGAAGTGGCACCAGTAGGCGTTTACAAGAGCTGTCATCATTTGGGTTTATGTGACAAGAAAGAACACGACACACTGGCTGATGGAGACAGAAAACAGTGTAATCTATTACATCTAATATTAGGATTAAGTTTTAATAACATGGATGTGTATTTCTTTTTATTACCAGATCCGGATTGGTGAAAGAGCAGCTTCTTGCCGCGCTCCCAAAAGCTATTCGACACTGGTCATCCACCCCGTAATACAGGCCAGGCTTCCAGTCCTGTAAGGAGCCTTCCAGGGCCGGTAGATCCTTCACACACTCAGCATTCCCATGCCTGGAAGCATACTTGAATGTGACGTATACTGATTTCAATTGCACGAACACATGACACTAAAAAAATAACTCAATTTTTTTCATAGTTTGGCCAGGGGTGCGACTTATACTCAGGAGCGACTTATGTGTGAAATTATTAACACATTACCGTAAAATATCAAATAATATTATTTATCTCATTCACGTAAGAGACTAGACGTATACGATTTCATGGGATTTAGCGATTAGGAGTGACAGATTGTTTGGTAAACGTATAGCATGTTCTATATGTTATAGTTATTTGAATGACTCTTACCATAATATGTTACGTTAACATACCAGGCACATTCTCAGTTGGTTATTTATGTCATGTCTGTGTAATCATGTTTTGTTTTAGTCATGTTTTGTTTAGTTATTGGACTCTTTAGTTTCTGGCTTTTCACTCCCTTGTCTTATTTCCATGATTACCCATTAGTTTCACCTGTTCCACGTTTGGACTCATTGTGCACTCTTGTTTGTCACCATAGCAACCCATTAGTTTTCACCTGTCACGTCACGCACCTGTTTCACGTTTTGAGTCACGCACCTGTTTTCGTTAATCATGTCTGTAGTATTTAAGTTCATTGTTTTCAGTTTGTCTTACTGGTGACGTCTCACATTTAAGCTCTGTCCATTCCTGACACTTGTTTTCATGTCCATCCTTCATGCTACTATTTTTGTGAAGCCAAGTAAGTTTTTGTTTATTAATGCTACAATCTTTTGGTTTCATAGTTTGTTCTCCGCCACTGTGCGCGCTTTTCGTTAAATCATGTACTCACATTCCCGTCTCGCCCGAGCCAACTTTCCATTGCATTTCGGAAAAGCAAACACCCAGGACCAAGTCTTGACAATTTATGCCTCATATAACGTACACTTATTCAGCCTGTTGTTCACTATTCTTTATTTATTTTAAATTGCCTTTCAAATGTCTATTCTTGGTGTTGGGTTTTATCAAATACATTTCCCCAAAAAATGCGACTTATACTCCAGTGCGACTTATGTATGTTTTTTTCCTACTTTATAATGCATTTTCGGCCGGTGCGACTTATACTCCGGTGCGACTTATACTCCGAAAAATACGGTAAATCATAATATAAAGTATTGCTTAATTTTTTATTGGAAACATTCAACAGTATTGAATGTTGTGCATGAAAAAGACCACTGTTGGCAAATGGAAAATGAAAGACTCAAAAAAACACATGCTAAATAGCATGTGCTAACTATAAATTGTGTGTACTACTAGTGGGCGTATTGCAGGTGATCTATTAAGACTGTGTGTGCAATTGATAACAAGTGCAAACATGGTGCACTATTTAAATGAGGATTTTGCATGTCACCATGGAGACGCTCATTTCCTACACATTTATAGCATTATATGGTCCAAACTGTGATGTTTTTTCACACAAATATAACATGAACCACTTTTTCCTGGCTATATTGAAACGCGATCCAGACAACAGAATCTATTTTTAGCACGCTGAAAGTGCACTCTGCTGTTATGATGATGGAATGATCCACCCGCAAGAAAATGCACATTGCAAGAAGTTTTTTTATATAGGAGATATATCATTGATATTATTAATATATATCCAATGAAAATACAAAATACGTATGAAAAAACCCCACGAGCAGACACCAAAACGAATCAATTGAGTTGTTTTTTTAACCACCTCCTTAAGTAATCCAGCAGCTATTAATTATTAAATAATATTCCTAAAAGACGATATGTCAAATGTTAAAATTTTTGGCAGTCTAAATATGTTGACACACACACACAGACAGAATATTCTCCCTCCACTGCCTGTCTTTGCAGCACCATTGGATTCCTTTCTCACCCGTAACTGTGCCAGTTTGCACATACTTTGTACAAGTGCTAAATATACATGCAAAACAGCGGCCACAGAACAGTTTTAGCCTTGATAAATCACATTGTGAGTGCTAAATGATGATATTTGCATCTTATTCTCCAAGTATTGTGGCTGATCTGATAATCAACATGTATTCCGCATATACAGTGCACTTTAATTTACCAAATATATATATATATATATATATATGTATGTGTGGGGAAAAAATCACAAGACTATTTCATCTCTACAGGCCTGTTTCATGAGGGGGGGTACCCTCAATCGTCAGGAGATTTTAATGGGAGCATTCGCATACCATGGTTTATATAGGGCACAGAGTGGGTGGGTACAGGCTGGCCTAGGGGCGTGGTGATTGGCTCATGTGTTACCTAGGAGGTGTTTCCGTCTATGGCGGCATGCTGTTACAATTTCGCTGCGCTTGTTGAGGGATGACAGGTCTGGACGGTAAATAATAAACAGTTTCTCTTTCAAGCATAGGTTGCATCTTTTATTACCACTATTGTAAGGTGTGCTGGATGCAAGAATTTGCCATGTTATTGAATATTCAACATTATTGTCTTTGAGGTCCCAAATGTGTTTGCTGAGTTCTGTGGTATTTCGCAGGTTTTTGTTCCTGAAAGAAGCCTTGTGATTGTTCCATCTGGTTTTGAATTCTCCCTCGGTTAATCCTACATATGTGTCGGATGTGTTAATGTCCTTGCGTATTACCTTAGATTGGTAGACAACTGATGTTTGTAAGCACCCCCCGTTGAGAGGGCAATCAGGTTTCTTTCGACAATTACATCCTTTGTTGGTTTTGGAGTCGTTCTGTCTGAGGGCCGACGGCTCATTTGCAATTGTTTTGTTGTGGTTTGAGATGATTTGTCGTATATTGTTCATGCAGCTGTAGCTCAATTTAATGTTGTTCTTGTTGAATACTTTTCTTAGGATGTTGTCTTTGGGAAAGTGTTTGTCAATCAGATTGAGGAATTTGTGTCCAATGTTCGTTGAGACGTTTTTGCTGTATGGGGGGTTGTACCAGATGATGTCGTTCCGTTTTCTGTTCTTTTTTGGCTGGTTTCCTGGCGTGGGTTCATAGGTGAGGGTGAAATTGTATCCGCTTTCATCAAGGGCTTTTTGGTACGGGGGGGTTGCTTGGTCAAATTCAGCTTTGCTAGATGACAGCATCGATAGCCTTTTATTGATTCCGGTAGGTATTCTTTTCGTGGTGGTGGGTGGGTGGTTGCTGTCATATATATATATATATATATATATATATATATATATATATATATATAGCCGTGGTCAAAAGTTTTCATCTGACCACAGAACTTTCCTTCAGAAGGTCTTATCTTTGTCCATGAGATGTCGGATGAAACAAAAATTTAGCTGTTTGGCCACAATACCCAGCAATATGTTTGGAGGAGAAAAGGTGAGGCCTTTAATCCCAGGAACACCAATCCTACCGTCAAGCATGGTGGTGGTAGTATTATGCTCTGGGCCTGTTTTGCTGCCAATGGAACTGGTGCTTTACAGAGAGTAAATGGGACAATGAAAAAGGAGGATTACCGTATTTTTCGGACTATAAGTCGCAGTTCTTTTCATAGTTTGGCCGGGCTCCAGTGCGATTTATATATGTTTTTTTCCTTCTTTATTGTGCATTTTCGGCAGGTGCGACTTATACTCCGAAAAATACGGTACCTCCAAATTCTTCAGGACAACCTAAAATCATCAGCTCGGAGGTTGGGTCTTGGGCGCAGTTGGGTGTTCCAACAGGACAATGACCCCAAACACACGTCAAAAGTTGTAAAGGTATGGCTAAATCAGGCTAGAATTAAGGTTTTAGAATGGCCTTCCCAAAGTCCTGACTTAAACGCGTGGACAATGCTGAAGAAACAAGTCCATGTCAGAAATTAGCTGAGGAGAGGAGTGGTCAAAAATTCAACCAGAAGCTTGTGGATGGCTACCAAAAGCGCCTTATTGCAGTGAAACTTCCCAAGGGACATGTAAGCAAATATTAACATTGCTGTATGTATACTTTTGACCCAGCAGATTTGGTCATATTTTCAGTAGACCCATAATAAATTCATAAAAGACTTTAGTAATGTTTTTTGTGACGAACAAGTATGTGCTTCAATCACTCTATCACAAAAAAATAAGAGTTATATATAAATATACATATATATGTATTTAATGTATGCATGTGTTCTTTAGGCCTCACTTGAAGAAGGTTAGCAGCTGCTGTCTACTGCAGGACGACCAGGTGAGATCCACACTGTTGTAACCTCCATCAGAGGCCATCATGAAACCACTCCTGCTGCATGTGTTTTCCGCTCCATCATGGTTGACGCCAAAACTGGATGGAAAGTGTTAATACATATGAAGTTAGTATTACTTCATATGTTGACCATTTTAATTTATTAGTTGTAATAAAAAATATTAATACAGCACTTTCCTAAATTATCCCATTCTTGATGGCAGCCACGATAGACCCCATAGTGGTGTTCAAGCACCTGCCTAGTTTTCCTTGCATGAGAAAAGTGCCCTTTCTGCTTTTTAGCAATGCAAATCACTCAAATCAAGTATGTTTTGATATATTTGTCGAGTTCACCCCTTCCCCTGCTTCTCATGTAGCGCTGAGCCTACACTGCAAAAACTGAAATCTAAGTAAGATTAAATACGTCAAATAAGGGTGATATTTGCTTATTTTCTGTCTGATAAAATAATTCTTCTCACTAAGCAGATTTTATGTTAGAGTGTTTTACTTGTTTTAAGGGTTTTGGTCCTAAATGATCTCAGTAAGATATTGGAGCTTGTAGCTGAGATTGGATGACCTATATTGAGTAAAACATGCTTGAAACTAGAATATCAACTGTTGCAAAGCTGTGTCATCAACACTCACAAGTATAAAACTACTTTTTAAAGTAATAATTTTTAACTTCAAGCATGAAAAAAAAAATCATGAGCCGAGCGCATATCATTATGTCATACTTGCCAACCCTCCCGGATTTTCCGGGAGACTCCCGAAAATCAGCGCCTCTCCCGAAAACCTCCCGGGACAAATTCTCTCCCGAAAATCTTTCGAAATTCAGGCAGACTCAGGTCCATGAGGACCTGAGTCCGCTTTCCCACAATATAAACAGCGTACCTGCCCAATCACGTTATAACTGTAGAATGATGGAGGGTGAGTTCTTGGTTTCTTATGTGGGTTTATTGTTAGGCAGTTTCATTAACGTCCTCCCAGCGCGGTAACAACACACAACAACAGCAGTCACGTTTTCGTCTACCGTAAAGCAGTTCGTCTGCCGTAAACAGCAATGTTGTGACACTCTTAAACAGGACAATACTGCCATCTAGTGCATTGGATGAAAGCACTTTTGTGCGTGGCACACAGCAATGTATCATCAGAGAGGGTGTTCAGCATGGTTAGAAAAATAGTGACAGAGAATAGAACAAAGATGGACAATTCAACCCTTAACTCAACAATGAGTAGATGAGTGTTATGTGTATGTATATGTGTAAATAAATGAACACTGAAATTCAAGTAAACTCAAACTCAAACTCAAACTCAAGTATTTATTTTATATATATAATAAAATAAATATATATATATAGCTAGAATTCACTGAAAGTCAAGTATTTCTTGTATATATATATATATATATATATATGAAATACTTGACTTAGTATTTCTTATATATATATATATATATATATATATATATGTATAATAAAATAAATATATATTTATAGCTAGAATTCACTGAAAGTCAAGTATTTCTTGTGTATATATATATATATATATATATGAAATACTTGACTTAGTATTTCTTATATATATATATATATATATATATATATATATATATATATATATATATATATGTATATATATATATATATATATATATATATATATATATATATATATATATATATATGAAATACTTGACTTGGTGAATTCTAGCTGTAAATATACTCCTCTCCTCTTAACCACGCCCCCAACCACGCCCCGCCCCCAACCACGCCCCCCACCCCCCCACCTCCCGAAATCAGAGGTCTCAAGGTTGGCAAGTATGCATTATGTCAATAATGGCACTAGCATTTACTTAATTTAAGTATATTTTTCATCATATTGAGCAAAAAGGTCTCTTTTATTTCTACCAAGAAAAGTGCACTTGTTATTAGTGAGAATATACTTATTTTAAGGTACTTTTGGGTTCATTGAGGTTAGCTAATTTTACTTGTTTTGGAAAGTCTTGACAAGCCGAATTTTCTTGTTCTATTGGCAGATAATTTTGCTTAGTTCAAATAAAATATCCCTAATTATTTATTTTTTTTTTCTTGTTTTTGAACACTGACTTTTTGCAGTGTACAGTTCGTCTCCTCTGACATGCAGCGTCAGACAGACATGTAATACCAATGTTTAGGATATCCCCTGACGCCAATTTGGTGCAAATTAACCACAACATTATTAGCTCCGCTGAAAACATTTACAAAGCTATTAGTCTGACGTTTCCTACTCAAAATAGAAAAAACAACTCAAAGCCTCGTCCTCCAATGTTTCAATATATGGGACATTTGCCAGAAAAATAAGGGGTTTTAATTTCATCACACATCACCATTGAATCTGTAAAAGAAAAACAAAAAACAGGACTGGAACAGGACTCAAACCTACATCCCTCGCTCCACCGAGACCCCCTTGAAAACGAAATGCTGTATCTCAGTGGGCTATCACTAATAAATTGAATTAATCATCATAACAAACTCCACCATCCATTCTGACAGTTTTGATGTTCTACTACTACCTAGACAAGTTCACTAGTTTGGTTTCTGTTAAAAATGGTATTATTGCGATGAAAAGTAGGTCTTAAGTTGCGCTATAACAGTCTGGTGAGATGTATTTGTTATATATTATTAGTGTGATTCTCGGTCATCCATCCATCCATCCATTTTCTACCGCTTGTCCCCTTTGGGGTCGCGGGGAGTGCTGGAGCCTATCTCAGCTACAATGATAACAATGTGTGTGTAGTGTACACACCTTTAAAAAATATATACAAAACCCAAAACCAGTGAAGTTGGCACGTTGTGTAACTCGTAAATAAAAAACAGAATACAATGATTTGCAAATCCTTTTCAACTTATATTCAATTGAATAGAATGCAAAGACAAGATACTTAATGTTCGAATTGGGAAACTTATTTATGTTTTGCAAATAATCATTAATTTAGAATATAATGGCAGCAACACATTGCAAAAAAGTTGTCACAGGGGCATTTTTACCACTATGTTACATGGCCTTTCCTTTTAACAACACTCAGTAAACGTTTGGGAACTGAGGAGACCAATTTTTGAAGCTTTTCAGGTGGAATTCTTTCCCATTCTTGCTTGATATACAGCTTAAGTTGTTCAACAGTCCGGGGTCTCTGTTGTGGTATTTTACGCTTCATATTGCGCCACACGGCAGGCCAGTCTAGTACCCGCACTATTTTACTATGAAGCCACGCTGTTGTAACACGTGGCTTGGCATTGTCTTGCTGAAATAAGCAGGGGCGTCCATGTTAACGTTGCTTGGATGGCAACATATGTTGCTCCGAAACCTGTATGTACTTTTCAGCATTAATGGCGCCTTCACAGATGTGTAAGTTACCCATGCCTTGGGCACTAATACACCCCCATACCATCACAGATGCTGGCTTTTCAACTTTGCGCCTATAACAATCCGGATGGTTCTTTTCCTCTTTGGTCCGGACGACACGACGTCCACAGTTTCCAAAAACAATTTGAAATGTGGACTCGTCAGACCACAGAACACTTTTCCACGTTGTATCAGTCCATCTTAGATGAGCTCGGGCCCAGCGAAACCGGCGGCGTTTCTGGGTGTTTTTGATAAACGGTTTTCGCCTTGCATAGGAACATTTTAACTTGCACTTACAGATGTAGCGACCAACTGTAGTTACTGACAGTGGGTTTCTGAAGTGTTCCTGAGCCCATGTGGTGATATCCTTTACACACTGATGTCGCTTGTTGATGCA
This sequence comes from Nerophis lumbriciformis, assembly GCF_033978685.3. Lineage (NCBI taxonomy): Eukaryota > Metazoa > Chordata > Actinopteri > Syngnathiformes > Syngnathidae > Nerophis > Nerophis lumbriciformis. The sequence continues at coordinate 22,122,941 of NC_084559.2, forward strand.
GTACAGCCTGAGGAATCGAAGGTCACGGGCTTAGCTGCTTACGTGCAGTGATTTGAACCCTTTGATGATATTACGGACCGTAGATGGTGAAATCCCTAAATTCCTTGCAATAGCTGGTTGAGAAAGGTTTTTCTTAAACTGTTCGACGATTTGCTCGCGCATTTCTTCACAAAGTGGTGACCCTCGCCCCCATCCTTGTTTGTGAATGACTGAGCATTTCGTGGAAGCTGCTTTTAAACCCAATCACAGCACCCACCTGTTCCCAATTAGCCTGTTCACCTGTGGGATGTTCCAAATAAGTGTTTGATGAGCATTCCTCAACTTTATCAGTCTTTTTTTTTTCCACTTGTGCCAGCTTTTTTGAAACATGTTGCAGGCATCAGATTCCAAATGAGCTAATATTTGCAAAAAATAACAACGTTTTCCAGTTTGAATGTTAAGTATATTGTCTTTGCAGTCTATTCAATTGAATATAGGTTGAAAAGGATAAGTAAATCATTGTATTCTGCTTTTATTTACGATTTACACAACGTGCCAACTTCACTGGTTTTGGGGTTTGTATATTTTATTTGTTACGATATGATTTGGAAATATTCTGTTGTTACTCTTATCATTTTATAAATAACTTGGTCGGTGGTGTGACCCACTCTGCGTTACCTGTGTGCAATCTCATGAGCAATAGTGATGCCCAGGTCAAAACCGGTGTCCTCTGTGATCACACAGCTCCATTCACTGGAGCAAGCCCCTCCCAGCTGTGTTACTCCCCTGACCTGCTTGTTCCCATCGGGCAACACCAGGTCAAACCTGAGTCATGCAAAACAGAGAGGAATAAAAAAACACTTCTTGGACGTGTTCACTTCAGCAGCAGCAAACCTTGTGATGTACAAGAGGAGGTCAGCGTGAAGTGGGTCCGTGTCATTCGACGGGTTTATCCTTCGGCCCCAGTCGCACACGCTTCGGAGAGAAGCGGTAATGTCGGGAGACATGCGGATCTCTGGCTGAAAGAGGAGAAAGAACAGGGATCTATACAGGGAGAAAAGCCGGGGGTGGATCATGTCGTGTTTGCTGACCTCTGGTTCTGATAGAATGGTCATGCGGACAAGATGCACCCTCATGTTGGCACCCAAACTCATGTCTCTCAACAGTTCTGAGGCCTGTGGCAACAGTGAATTTAGACCTGATATCAGTTTGTGGCAATCATTTTATATTTATTTTTAACCAGACAAAATCCCGTTCGGAGGAAAAACCTCTTTTTCGAGGCAGTAAAGTGGACAGAGCTGGCCATCCCACTGGTGAGTACAAGTCACATCACCATTTGAATGAATTTATTGATGTAATGAATTTTTAATCAACCTTGGACGAGCATGATAAACGATGTCCAACATTGGAAGACAAGAAGACAAAGCGTGCATGTAAAAAAGATCACCATAATTAAGCGCAGACAAAAAAGTTGCAGAGAGAAGGCGATTTTTTTACTTCAAAAGAAAAACACTCAAACCCTTTTTTTCAGGGGTCCCCAAACTTTTTGACTCAGGGCCACATTGGGTTAAAATAATTTGTGTATATCCATCCATCCATCCATCCATATGTATATGTGTGTGTGTGTATATATATATATATATTAAAATTTAAAAAAATTATATAGCGCTTTTCTCTAGTGACTCAAAGCGCTTTACATAGTGAAACCCAATATCTAAGTTACATTTAAACCAGTGTGGGTGGCACTGGGAGCAGGTAGGTAAAGTGTCTTGCCCAAGGACACAACGGCAGTGACTAGGATGGCGGAAGCGGGGATCGAACCTGGAACCCTCAAGTTGCTGGCACGGCCGTCATGTCATATATATATATATATATATATATGTATATATATATATATATATATATATATATATATATATATATATATATACGTTAGGTCAGGAAAAAACACAAAGGCTATTTCATCCCTACAAGCCTGTTTCGCAGGTTTCTCTGCTCTTCATTAAAATGCAAAACAGGCTTGTAGGGATGAAATAGCCTCTCTGTTTTTTCCTGACCAAACGTATATTCCGCTCTACCCCGGTATTGAGCACTGTATAACGAATAAACCACAGAAACCTCGACTAAATATATATATATATATATATATATATATATATATATATATATATATATATATATATATATTCCATCCATCCATCCATTCATATGTATATATGTGTATATACTTGTGTGTATGTGTATATATATACACCTAATGTGTGTGTATATATATATATATATATATATATATACACACATATATATATATATATATATATATATATATATATATATATATATATATATATATATATATATATATATATATATATATATATATACACACACATTAGGTCAGGAAAAAACAACAGAGGCCATTTCATCCCTACAAGCCTTTCTTTACTCTGCTCTTCAGGGATTTGAAGAGCACATAAACCTACGAAACAGGCTTGTAGGGATAAAATAGCTTCTGTTGTTTTTTCCTGACCTAATGTGTATATATATATATATATATTACAAGCCTGTTTCGCAGGTTTCTCTTTTCTTCAGGGGATTTGAAGAGCACAGAAACCTGCGAAACAGGCTTGTAGGGATGTAATAGCCTCTGTGTTTTTTCCTGACCTAACGTATATTCCGCTCTACACCGGTATTGAGCACATTTTTTTTTCTTTTTTAAATTTGGGACTTTAGAGATTGCAATTTGGGAGATTGTGAATGCTGGCAGGCCGGATCCAGAGAATATTGAAATTCAATGATTTGGTGCATTTTCAAACAACTAAAATGATATACAAAGCAAACTATAACCTGCTGTCCCCGAATGTACAACAATTATTCTAAACAATAGAGGAGAAATATATATTATCTCATAGAGAAATCTATCTTAAAACAATGTATGCACGTACAACACTTTAAACATTTAGTGCAAGGATTCTCAGACTTTGGTATGCGGGCTCCATCCAGTGGTGTGCCAAATAATCACTTAAATAAGTATTCAAACACAGTGTTACAGTGGACAAAAATATTAAATAATATACTTGTTAAATAAAACTTCTACCTTGTGTTTAATGAATATTTAGGCCTGTTATGCTACGGAAATTTAATGTTGGTCATTATGGTGGTACTTGGAGTGCCAAGTGTTTTCTGAGGTGGTACTTGGTGAAAAAAGTTCAAGAGCCAACTGTGCACACACTGCTGACACAGGGTTTCAGCGGGTCATTAAAAAGCATTAAAAGTTATTAAATGTGTTTTTGCAAAAAGTAAGACCTTAAAGGCCTACTGAAACCCACTACTACCGACCACGCAGTCTGATAGTTTATATATCAATGATGAAATCTTAACATTGCAACACATGCCAATACAGCCGGGTTAGCTTACTAAAGTGCAATTTTAAATTTCGCGCGAAATATCCTGCTGAAAACGTTTCGGTATGATGACGCCTGCGCGTGACGTCACGGATTGTAGAGGACATTTTGGGACAGCATGGAGGCCAGCTATTAAGTCGTCTGTTTTCATCACAAAATTCCACAGTATTCTGGACATCTGTGTTGGTGAATCTTTTGCAATTTGTTCAATGAACAATGGAGACAGCAAAGAAGAAAGCTGTAGGTGGGAAGCGGTGTATTGCGGCCGACTGCAGCAACGCAAACACAGCCAGTGTTTCATTGTTTACATTCCCGGAAGGTGACAGTCAAGCTTTACCATTGGCCTGTGGAGAACTGGGACAACAGAGACTCTTACCAGGAGGACTTTGAGTTGGATGCGCAGACGCGGTACCGTGAGTACCCATGCAGCTGCGGCTTCCAAACATTTGATCGCTTGCCCGTACGTGCGTGCCGCTATGTGCATGTCACGTACGTAACCTTGGGGACTTTGGGGAAATATATGTGCTGTATGAACTTTAGGGAGGTGAACGGTACTTTGGGCTGTGGGATTGAGTGTGTTGTGCAGGTGTTTGAGTTGTTTTGGCGGGTTATATGGACGGGAGGGGGGAGGTGTTTGTTATGCGGGATTAATTTGTGGCATATTAAATATAAGCCTGGTTGTGTTGTGGCTAATAGAGTATATATATGTCTTGTGTTTATTTACTGTTTTAGTCATTCCCAGCTGAATATCAGGTCCCACCCGCCTCTCACAGCATCTTCCCTATCTGAATCGCTCCCACTGCCCTCTGGTCCTTCACTCTCACTTTCCTCATCCACAAATCTTTCATCCTCGCTCAAATTAATGGGGAAATCGTCGCTTTCTCGGTCCGAATCGCTCTCGCTGCTGGTGGCCATGATTGTAAACAATGTGCAGATGTGAGGAGCTCCACAATCTGTGACGTCACGCTACTCGTCTGCTACTTCCGGTAGAGGCAAGGCTTTTTTATCAGCGACCAAAAGTTGCAAACTTTATCGTCGATGTTCTCTACTAAATCCTTTCAGCAAAAATATGGCAATATCGCGAAATGATCAAGTATGACACATAGAATGGACCTGCTATCCCCGTTTAAATAAGAAAATCGCATTTCAGTAGGCCTTTAAATGGCATTAAAAAGCATCGCATTTGTCGTCCAGAGGGGTGAAATCACACATGCTATTAGCTAATCTCGATTAAAGGCAGGCATCAGTGGACGATGCCAAGTTTCTTTGGAGTGACCAACAAAGCAACTTCTGCTGTCAGCTGCTGCTACCACTACAAAGAAGTAAAATAAATAAGAATACAATCGCAGTTTAAACGGTCTTGTGACCCCATTCTAATTTCGGGAATGTAAACAATGAAACACCGGCTGTGTTTGTGTTGCTGCAGCCGCCCGCAATACACCGCTTCCCACCTACAGCTTTCTTCTTTGCTGTCTCCATTGTTCATTGAACAAATTGCAAAATATTCACCAACACAGATGTCCAGAATACTGTGGAATTTTGCGATGAAAACAGATGACTTAATAGCTGGCCACCATGCTGTCCCAAAATGTCCTCTACAATCCGCGACGTCACGCGCAGACGTCATCATACCGAGACGTTTTCAGCAGGATATTTCGCGCCAAATTTAAAATTGCACTTTAGTAAGCTAACCTGGCCGTATTGGCATGTGTTGCAATGTTAAGATTTCATCATTGATATATAAACTATCAGACTGTGTGGTCGGTAGTAGTGGGTTTCAGTAGGCCTTTAAGTGGCATTAAAAACCATGGACTTAGATTTGCCGATACCCTTCTTGTGTAGGGCTCACACTTACTATGTTGAGGTTGGTGAGGATGTAGCGTTCCGTGTCCTGCTTGTGGAGCTGCTGGACATCAGGTCCGACCACCACCAGCAGTTCCAAGTGCGTGACACCGGGCATCAGATCGGCCCGTCGAGGCCGACTTCTCGCTGTGCACGGAAACATCAAATTTGTATTATTTGTATGCCCCTCGATTCATTTGCAAGCCCCAACTAAAAAAACTCATACCTGAGATGTCAGACGAAAGAACGTTCGGAACCACGTTTGCTTGGCTGCTGTCGGCGTGAAAAAACTGCGGGACGAATCAAACAAAGGAAAACTTATGAAAACATTCTAAATCCTGCCTGGAAATCGGCCCATATTTTAAGGGTTCTGTTTATTCGGAGGTCTGGCGTAAAGCAGCAAATTATAGTTACATCCACGCAGGTTGTGGGTGTTTTTTCACAGATGATAAACAGTTTAAAGTTGAAAAGTCCAATGTACTTTGCAGAGGCCCAGAGCAGTGGGATCATACGCCACAGCGCTCCCGGGTCGCCCGAATAGCTTTTCCTCCCTACCTCAGCCGATGGAAATCTCATTAGAGCGTCGAAGCCAGGCAGCTGTAGCAGCAGACAGAGCAGAGTCACCAGCACCATGTTGCCCACCTTCCTGTGCACATACCTGACCATAGTCCCACTCTGCACCCTGAGACCCCGCATGGAGGGAATGGCCGTAGTGTGTATGCAAACAGATGACAGAGAGGGCCCTCATTGGTTGCCTCGTTTGTGTGTACGCTATGACTATAATTGTTTCCCCCCCTCCCCCCACATTTGGAACATCCTCTTTTATTTGTTTTACGGTGCTGTCGAGCAGTGTTTTTCAACCTTTTTTGAGCCAAGGTTGAAAAAATTCTGAGGCACACCACCAGCAGAAATCATTAAAAAGCGAAACTCAGTTGACAGTAAAAAGTCGTTGGATATGACTTTAAACCATAACTGAATGCATCAATATAGCTCTTGTCTCAAAGTAGGTGTACTGTCACGACTTGTCACATCACGCCGTGACTTATTTGGAGTCGTTTGCTGTTTTCCTGTGTAGTGTTTTAGTTCTTGTCTTGCGCTCCTATTTTGATGGCTTTTTCTCTTTTTTGGGGTATTTTCCTGTAGCAGTTTCATGTCTTCCTTTGAGCGATATTTCCCGCATCTACTTTGTTTTAGCAATCAAGAATATTTCAGTTGTTTTTAATCCTTCTTTGTGGGGACATTGTTGATTGTCATGTCATGTTCGGATGTACACTGCTCCACAGTAAGTCTTTGCTGTCGTCCAGCATTCTGTTTTTGTTTACTTTGTAGCCAGTTCAGTTTTAGTTTCGTTCTGCATAGCCTTCCCTAAGATTCAATACTTTTTCTTAGGGGCACTCACCTTTTGTTTATTTTTGGTTGAATCATTAGTTACCTTTTTACCTGCACACTGCCTCCCGCTGTTCCCGACATCTACGAAGAAATTAGCTACCGGCTGCCACCTACTGATATGGAAGAGTATTACACGGTTACTCTGCCGAGCTCTAGACAGCACCGACACTCAACAACACATCATTTGCAGACTATAATTACTGGTTTGCAAAAATTATTTTTAACAAGTGATGTCCGATAATGGCTTTTTGCCGATATCTGATATTCCAATATTGTCCAACTCTTTAACTACCGATACCGATATCAACCGATATATACAGTCGTGGAATCAACACATTATTATGCCTAATTTGGACAACCAGGTATGGTGAAGATAAGGTACTTTAATAAAATAAAATAAGATAAATAAATTAAAAATATTTTCTTGAATAAAAAAGAAAGTAAAACAATATAAAAACAGTTACATAGAAACTAGTAATTAATGAAAATGAGTCAAATTAACTATTAAAGGTTAGTACTATTAGTGGACCAGCAGCACGCACAATCATGTGTGCTTACGGACTGTATCCCTTGCAGACTGTATTGATATATATTGATATATAATGTAGGAACCAGAATATTAATAACAGAAAGAAACAACCCTTTTGTGTGAATGGGGGAGGAAGGTTTTTTGGGTTGGTGCACTAATTGTAAGTGTATCTTGTGTTTTTTATGTTGATTTAATAAAAAAATAAAATAAAATAAAAAAAAATAAAAAAAACGATACCGATAATTTCCGATATTACATTTTAACGCATTTATCGGCATCCCTATTTTTAACCCAATTAGATGAAATTAGATAATCTCTCACGGCACAGTGGTTGAAAAACACTGCTGTAGAGGATTTAATCTGTGTGCTTTATTTTGACAACAAACCCTAGTTTTAGCAATTCTTGTATGTCTTTTCCACAACCCCTCCAACATTATGAGCAATACACCAGTGCTATTATCTATTATTACCAATAGAGGGCAGAAGTGATCCTAAAAAATAGTCTGGAAGAAAACTCCACATACTGCATACCCACACAATGTTATTAAAGGTCTTAATTATAGGGTGAGGAAATAACACCATAGCAACATGTTTATACATGGAGAAAAAAATATTGTGTGCTGCAGCATACATTTTCACACAATGGTCTTTGTTATGAGTTTATTGGCTGTAACCAAATTAGTTTTCCCCCAAAATGTGTAACTCTGACAAAAGAAATAGACCAAAAACAAATGTCCACTGCAGAAAAAACACCATATCATCATATTTCATCATATTTCATCCACAGTCTGAAAACAATTAATGCTCCTTTCGGACCACCACCGGTAGTTGTGTTTGATCTAGTCCGGGGGTCAGCAACCCGCGGCTCTAGAGCCACATGCAGCTCTTTAGTGCCGCCCTAGTGGCTCCCTGGACCTCTTTCAAAGATGTGTGAAAATGGAAAAAGATGATTGTTTTAATATAGTTTCTGTAGGAGAACAAACATGACACAAACCTTCCTAATTGTTAGAAATCCCACTTTTATATATTAAGCATTAGAGATGTCCAATAATGGCTTTTTTGCCGATTTTCCGATATTGTCCAACTCTTAATTACCGATTCCGATATCGACCGATACCGATATATACAGTCGTGGAATTAACACATTATTATGCCTAATTTTGTTGTGATGCCCCGCTGGATGCATTAAACAATGTAACAAGGTTTTCCAAAATAAATCAACTCAAGTTATGGAAAAAAAAAATGCCAACATGGCACTCCCATATTTATTATTGAAGTCACAAAGTGCATTATTTTTTTTAACATGCCTCAAAACATCAGCTTGGAATTTGGCACATGCTCTCCCTGAGAGAGCATGAGGAGGTTGAGGTGGGCGGGGTTGGGGGGAGGGCGGTTGGGTAGGGGGTAGCGGGGGGTGTATATTGTAGAGTCCCAAAAGAGTTAGTGCTGCAAGGGGTTCCGGGTATTTGTTCTGTTGTGTTTATGTTGTGTTACGGTGCGGATGTTCTCCCGAAATGTGTTTGCCATTCTTGTTTGGTGTGGGTTCACAGTGTGGCGCATATTTGTAACAGTGTTAAAGTTGTTTATATGGCCACCCTCAGTGTAACCTTTATGGCTGTTGACCAAGTATGCATTTGCATTCACTCGTGTGTGTGAAAAGTGACAGAGGCAGATAATTACATGTACCCATATTTGTGTGTTACTTCTTTATTTTCATAGTCATATTATAAAACAGCTAGTGTTCTTTATTTGTTATCTTTTGGTTGTCTGCAATTTCTGTGTGCCAACTTTGAGGAATGTGAAGGGGGAGATCTTCTCTACTTTTCGTCTAAAGACGACTTTAGATAATAAACAAAAGGAACCTGGAGTGAGCTGAGAGAGAGGGGGAGTAGCAATAAATCCCTTTCTCTTATCTTTCCCTTTGCCCAGCTGTGGAGTAAGAGGGACAAGGAGGGTGGGGGCAAGAGAGACGATATAGAAGATAAGTTTTTTGTATGTTAGATTAGACCATTGTAGCTGGGCTAGTGAGCGCTTCTGTACGGGATTTGGTCTCAAGTTTATTTCCAAAGGCTTTGGAAATAAAATTACAAAATACCTATTCTGTCTCTGGTGGTTCTTCTACTCAGCTTTATGTGTCATCAAAAGAGCTTGGGAGTGACCAGCAACTTGAATTCCCTGGGAGGAACAACTGGTCCAAACGCAACAAAAGCCGTAAATATTATGTGATTGGACCGGCACGCAAAGGTATAGTGCCTTTAAGGTTTATTGGCGTTCTGTACTTCTCCCTACGTCCGTGTACCACTCCGTACAGCGGCGTTTTAAAAAGTCATACATTTTACTTTTTGAAACCGATACCGATAATTTCCGATATTACATTTTACAGCATTTATCGGCCGATATTATTGCCAGTCCGATATAATCGGACATCTCTAGTAAACATGCTTCACTGATGAGAGTATTCGACAAGCGCCGTTTTGTCACACTAATTTCAGTGATCTTTGAACTCGTCGTAGTTTGTTTACATGTACATCTTTCTCCGACGCTGCCACAGAAAGACGTGCTTTATGCCACTCCTTCTTTGTCTCGTTTTGTCCACCAAATGTTGTATGCTGTGCGTGAATGCACAAAAGTGGGATTTGTTGATTTTATTGACTTGCTGGAGTGCCCATCAGGCATATTTGGTCAATCCATTGCCGCAAACTTGCAAAATAGCTATCAGGAACATGCAAACAAGAACAGCTCACAGCTGAGGCAGGTATGAATAGTGGCCTGATTGGCAATTGCCACCAGGTGTGCCAGACTGCCAATCAGGTACAGGTGAGGGAAACAAGCGCTCAGGGAAAAGAACCAAAATAAGAGCGCTGACAGGAAATAAAACAGAGGAAAAAGTCAAACATAAAGAAACTGTCAGTGACAAGCCTGACCATTTCAGCATTATTGTCCTTATTTCAATATTTACATTTTTTGCAAATACAGGCCTATACACTGTACGGACTTACACTGTTAGTAAGTACAGTATTAGGACATTTGGCCATACTGGAAGTGAACAGAATGAAGAGTTTTGCAGATAACAGCAGTTTGGATTGTGTCTGTGGGAATCTTTGTCCGTTTATAACATTTGCGGAATCATTTGTCTCTGATGTCCAACCGGAGGGCTCTGTCTCACATTCTCTGCTCTAGTCCATCCCGAAGGTATTGGACTGTTTTGAGTCAAGGTCTTCCACACGGAAGTCATCCAAGTGCAACTTTACAACCTTTACAATAGTCTCAAAAGAACAGGAATGTCTAAAATGTCTCGGTATGACGAAAAAGCATTCGTTATAGTCTTGTGAGTGATTGATTGGTTCTCGCAAACCCTAACCTTGTCAGTTTATGTATTCCTCTGATTGGCAGCCTCTGTCACTGCCAATGTTTTTTTTTTTTTAATCCTAGCAGTATGCCGAGCGTTTTTTTTTTTCGATTGCTCTTAGCCAAACGTTGAAAAAGCTGACGATCATCCTCTCTTCCTGTTCTCTGCTCCGTCCATCCTGAGTGAGGATATGGTTTATCTCCATAAAGCTTGGATTGAAGCCCCACGTGACATCACTGAGCTAAATATCTGGCCATTGTCGGTCTGAATTAACAGCTGCATGTCAAAGGCCTTACAATGCTGCCCCAAGACCTCAATGCCGTCCCGGATTTACAAGACTGCGATAAGTGTGTTGTTGATCCGTGATGGAGGGAGGGATTGTTTATTCATGATGCAATAAATGATATATCTGGAGCCATATGGGATACTCCGACGGGCACAACAGATGATGCCGTAGGACAATTGCTGTTTGTTAGCAATGAATAAGTCAGGGGTGTCAAACTCATTTTAGATCGGGGGCCACATGGAGAAAAATCTACTCCCAAATGGGCCGGACTGGTAAATTCACGGCACGATAACTTAAAAATAAAGAAGACTTTAGACTGTATATATATATATATATATATATATATATATATATATATATATATATATATATATATATATATATGTATAAGTATATATATACATATATATATGTATATATATGTATACATATATATATATATATATATATATATATATATATATATATATATATATATATATATATATATATATATATATATATATATATATATATATTATTCGCTTGTAACAGCGAATAATGTATGAAATTGCCTCTGGATTTCATTATTAATTATATATATATATATATATATATATATATATATATATATATATATATATATATATATATATATATATATATATATATATATCATGATTTCATTATATCAATGTATTTCATTATTATTTATATATATATATATATATATATATGTATATATGTATATATATATATATATATATATATATATATATATAATTAATAATGAAATATATATATATATATATATGTATATATGTATATATATATATATATATATATATGTATATATGTATATATATATATATATATATATATATATATATATATATATATATATATAATTAATAATGAAATCCAGAGGCACTTTCATACATTATTCGCTGTTACAAGTGGCCTTAAATATATATATATATATATATATATATATATCTTTTTTTTTTTTAATTTATTTATTTATTTTTTTAAATTATTATTATTGTTTTTTAATTAATTTATTTATTTATTAATTTTTTACGTAGATTGTCGATTTTACAGTAAAAACTTTACATTTACAAAATTTTACTGTAAAATATTGTGGTTTTTTTCACAACATTTTACGTTAAATAGGAAAACAGTACCACTGTTTTTTGGGACGGGGGTTTTACGGAATAAGTTGTCAGAATTGTTCTGTTAAATTCACATTGGTTTTTACAACATTATGTTGTGAATGGAAAAACGGTACGAGTTTTTTTTTTAATTCTGGCAACTTAGCAGCCAGTTTTTCTTTTGGGGCGGTATAGCTCGGTTGGTAGAGCGGCCGTGCCAGCAACTTGAGGGTTGCAGGTTCGATCCCCGCTTCTGCCATCCTAGTCACTGCCGTTGTGTCCTTGGGCAAGACACTTTACCCACCTGCTCCCAGTGCCACCCACACTGGTTTAAATGTAACTTAGATATTGGGTTTCACTATGTAAAGCGCTTTGAGTCATTAGAGAAAAAGCGCTATATAAATATAATTCACTTCACTTCACTTCACTTCACTTCTACCGTTAAAAACAAATGTACCGTTTTTTCCATTTAAGGTAATACACCGTTAAAAACAACAACTGTAGATTTTGTACAGTCAAAAACTGGCATCTCAGTCAACATAATTTTGACGGAAGTAGTTTTTTTCTATTTATATATGCTGTGAAGAACAACGTAAAATGTATTGTCATTTGTATTCATTTGATGGGTAGTTTGCTGTAAAGTTAAGTATTTTTATTTAGACCAAAAACATGTTTGGAAAGCATGATAATACACTGTAATATTTGTTGCAATATTTGCAGTTTCAGTTTATGTGGAACATGCATACGATACAATGTAATGCATCACACGATTCCAGTTGTTTCATTACAGCACGTCCGAAAAGGAGTAGGAAGAAGCAGAGCTTATTTAATCCTACCCCTTTTCATGCCATAGCAATTTTATCCAATGTCTCTGTAACAGAACAGTGAACAAATACATAATAAATAAATAATATACCATAGTAAGCAAATAAATATTAAATACATAAATAATCTTTGTCTCAATAAAATAAAATAAAAAATAGGGTTCAAGATGTTCATCATAATTCTTGTTCTGTGTACTTTGTGAACACTTGTAGTTTGAACAGTCTCTTAAACTGAATCATATTGCTGCTTTGTTTGATTTATTTGCTTAATATTTTACACAGTTTAATTCCACATACAGATATGCTAAATGTTTTAAGTGTTGTACGAGCATACAAATGTTTTAAATTAGATTTTCCTCTAAGGTTATATTTCTCCTCTTTTGTTGAAAATAATTCTACATTCTTGGGTAGCAGGTTATAGTTTGCTTTGTACATCATTTTAGCTGTTTGCAAATGCACCAAATCGTTGAATTTCAATAATTGTGATTTAATAAATAAAGGGTTTGTATGTTCTCTAAATCCAACATTATGTATTATTCGAATTCATCTTTTTTGTAGCACAGTTAGTGAATGAATCGCACATTTGAAGTTTTTCCCCATATTTCTACACAATAACTCAGATATGTTAACACCAGTGAGCAGTAGAGAATAAGAAGAGATTTTTGGTGCTTCGCTTTATTCATTATTGACGTGTTTCTTGCTACTTTATGTTGTATATTTTTTTACATGAGATTTCCAATTCATTTTATCATCTATTATGACACCCAAAAATGTGCTTTCTTTTACCCTTTCAATATATATTGGATACTATTAAAGTTCAAAAGGTGCGCAATTTCAAGCAGTAGATATATTTTTTCTGTCAAAATCAAAAGAATCAATTACATTTAATATAAATATAAATCAAAATATGAAGTACTTTATTGAGACATATCGTTTCCGGGTGTTACCTGTGATATAAAGCAGTGGTCCCCAACCTTTTTGTAACTGTGGATTTTATTTTATTTTATTTTTTTTGTCATAAAAAAATACAATCATGTGTGCTTACGGACTGTATCCCTGCAGACTGTATTGATATATAATGTAGGAACCAGAAATATTAATAACAGAAAGAAACAACCCTTTTGTGTGAATGAGTGTGAATGAGTGTAAATGGGGGAGGGAGGTTTTTTGGGTTGGTGCACTAATTGTAAGTGTATCTTGTGTTTTTTTATGTTGTTTAATTAAAAAATATATATATATTAAAAAAAATTTTATTTCTTTGTGCGGCCCGGTACCAATCGATCCATGGACCGGTACCGGGCCGTGGACTGGTGGTTGGGGACCACTGATATAAAGGCTTGGTATAGCACTTGTCATCTCCACAGACAGTTGGCTGATGAAAGTTTCCAACCTTTTCCGAGATGACTTTAAGTCGTTTGGCTGTGGCTTGTGCATAAAAGGATTGTCATTCATCTGCTGCTGGTGGGTGATCCCTCCATCTGTCACTCCTGTAAAAGATTCATGTGTTCACTCCCACCATGTGTGATTTTCTACACTGTAGATATAGTGAGGACTCCCTTATCACCAAGACTCCCGTGTGAGGTTCATTAGCTGCAAAGTAGTGCGATGCACTTTTACATCTCCAGGAAAGTGATCATTGAGCTCGGTGCTGCTATTTTCTTATCTTGACAGAAACAATCTTATCGGGAAGCCGTTGCTGGAATCCGACGCATCTTTCATCTCCTGCAGCTTTTTTTGTTTTAACGTTGGCGAGGGGTTTATTTATAAAACTGTCATTGTGATTGATCTTCATTTGGAATCAGGGGAGCAGCCATCCAAAAAGAAGAAAACGAGAAATCATCACATGACATGTTTCTTTCTTTCAGTTATGGTTAAGTTACTATTTTAATCATGATGTAACTCCAAATAGCAGCTAATTTTAACACTGATGTCAAAGCACTATACACCACCAATTAGTGTTGTAATTAGAGATGTCCGATAATGGCTTTTTTGCCGATATTCCGATATTGTCCAACTCCTAGTTACCGATTCCGATATCAATCGATACCGATATATACGGTCGTGGAATTGACAGTCGCAGTTTTTTTCATAGTTTGGCCAGGGGTGCGACTTATACTCAGGAGCGACTTATGTGTGAAATTATTAACACATTACCGTAAAATATCAAATAATATTATTTATCTCATTCACGTAAGAGACTAGGCGTATAAGATTTCATGGGATTTAGCAATTAGGAGTGACAGATTGTTTGGTAAACGTATAGCATGTTCTATATGTTATAGTTATTTGAATGACTCTTACCATAATATGTTACGTTAATATACCAGGCACGTTCTCAGTTGGTTATTTATGCCTCAAATAACGTACACTTATTCAGCCTGTTGTTCACTATTCTTTATTTATTTTAAATTGCCTTTCAAATGTCTATTCTTGGTGTTGGCTTTTATCAAATACATTTCCCCAAAAAATGTGACTTATACTCCAGTGCGACTTATATATGTTTTTTTCCTTCTTTATTATGCATTTTCGGCCGGTGCGACTTATACTCCGGAGCGACTTATACTCCGAAAAGTACGGTAGTTAATATTGTAAATCCCACTTTCTTTATTTTCATGTACATTTTGGGTGTCCCATTCAGTAAAAAAAAAAAAAATTTATTCCGTATTTTTTTAGGATAACATTTTTAGAACTCTATCGGACATTATGACTTTTGGTATTAGTGTTCCTGGAAAAAAGGTACCCAAACACACATACTGTACAGCAGATGTTTACAGTTAAATGTGTGCATATATTTATACACACATTCACAGTTAACCACTAGACCAGGGGTCGGCAACCCAAAATGTTGAAAGAGCCATAGTGAACCAAAAATACAAAAACAAATCTGTCTAGAGCCGCAAAAAATTAAAAGTCATATTACATACAGATAGTGTGTCATAAGATATAAATTTAATTAAGAGGACTTAAAGGAAACTAAATGACCTCAAATATACCTACAAATGAGGCATAATGATGCAATATGTATATTGCTAGCCTAAATAGCATGTTAGCATCGATTAGCTTGCAGTCATGCAGTGACCAAATATGCCCGATTAGCACTCCACACAAGTCATTAACATCAACAAAACTCACCTTTGTGCATTCACGCACAACCTTAAAAGTGTGGTGGACAAAATGAGACAGAAAAAGAAGTGGCATAAAACACGTCCGAGAAAGTCGGAGAAAAGTTATAAATGTAAACAAACTACGGTGAGTTCAAGGACCGCCAAAATTAGTAGGACAAAACGGCGCTCGCCAAATACTCGAATCCGTGAAGCTGACAGTGTGCTTTATAACAATTAGGGAGGTTTGTGTCATGTTTGTCCTCCTACAGAAACCATATTAAAACAAAAAATATATTTTTTTCCCCTCATCATTTTCCATTTTTCATACATTTTTTAAAAAGCTCCAGAGAGCCACTAGGGCGGCGCTAAAGAGCCGCGTCTAGAGCCGCGGGTTGCCGACCCCTGCACTAGACCTACTCAGTGGTCTAGTGGTTAGAGTGTCTGCCCTGAGATCGGTAGGTCGTGAGTTCAAACCCCGGCCGAGTCATACCAAAGACTATAAAAATGGGACCCGTTACCTCCCTGCTTGGCACTCAGCATCAAGGGTTGGAATTGGGGATTAAATCACCAAAAATTATTCCCAACCGCTGCTGCTCACTGCTCCCCTCACCTCCCAGGGGGTGATCAAGGGTGCTGGGTCAAATGCAGAGAATACCTTCGCCACACCGTGTGGTACTTTAACTTTAACTTTAATATTCAGTGTTTTATTGCTCATAGTTAATATTGTAAATCCCACTTTCTCTATTTTCATGTACATTTTGCGTGTTCCATTCAGTAAAAAAAAAGTAAAATTCCAATTCATTTTTTTTTTTGAGGATAACGTTTTTAGAACTCTATCGGACATTGTGACTTTTGGTATTAGTGTTCCTGGGAAAAAAAGGGACCCAAACACACATACTGTACAGCATATAGTTTATACACACATTCACCTTAAAGTTAAAGTAAAAGTTAAAGTACCAATTGTCACACACACACTAGGTGTGGTGAAATTTGTCCTCTGCATTTGGCCCATCCCCTTGTTCCACCCCCTGGGAGGTGAGGGGAGCAGTGAGCAGCAGCGGTGGCCGCGCCCGGGAATAATCTTTGGTGATTTAACCCCCAATTCCAACCCTTGATGCTGAGTGCCAAGCAGGGAGGTAATGGGTCCCATTTTTATAGTCTTTGGTCTGACTCGGCCGGGGTTTGAACTCACAACCTACCGATCTCAGGGCGGACACTAGGCCACTGAGTAGGCAACCCTGGCCCCCCAGCAGTGTTGGGTTAGTTACTGAAAACCAGTATCTAGTTACAGTTACTAGATACCTTATT
Source organism: Nerophis lumbriciformis (assembly GCF_033978685.3). Lineage (NCBI taxonomy): Eukaryota > Metazoa > Chordata > Actinopteri > Syngnathiformes > Syngnathidae > Nerophis > Nerophis lumbriciformis. The sequence continues at coordinate 22,140,085 of NC_084559.2, forward strand.
TCATAAGTAACTCAGTTACTAACGCAGTTACTTACACCAAAAAGTAATGAGTTACTGTGAAAAGTAACTATGTAGTTACTTCTTTTTATTTATTTATTTTTAAGGCTCCTATTAATACCCTTTTAGCCTTCATTTCAGTACTGTTATTGCACTGGAGAATAATACAATATGTTGATCAACTTGACATGCATTTGCATCACTGAACTCTGCTAAGCAATGTGGTCTACATACAACACACAAAGACAAATATATGTTACAAAGGGCCAATTTATTTCAGGCCAGAAGAAATTGACAAAATTGTTTTAAATAGCTGCAACATAACATACATAAGTAACAAACCGCATAATGACAACATAGCTATAAAACTGGCTTCACCCAAGGAAGGCACACATGACATACACAAAGCCTAACCAGGCATTTTTTCTCTCAAGGAATTGTGAAATAAAATCATGTCTTCAGGAGATCAACACTGTACTGAAGCCCAGAACACTCTACGCATTTCCCCAGTTTTAGTTTAGAGATAAGGAAAGATTGGCCTGGCCCACTAGGATCCCTCTTTATGTTTGTGAACTTTATAGTCTATACATTTAGAGTGATGTGATAATCAAACACTCTAGAAGTCTAGAATGAAAGAGCATCAGTATATAAGAGAATTGACAGAGGGTGTGTACCTTCAGTGCTGATTGATGAGCAGAGGCAGTGTTTGGAGTGTTTTCTTTAGCTGGCTTTCCATTTTTATGTACTCACTGTCCAGGTGCCATTTGCCGTTTGACGCCCGGTATCATGCTAATTAGCTGCCTGAAAGCGGGTGACTCCACTGTAGAAATAGCCTGCATGTCTTCTAGCACATACACTGCAATGGCTCTATCAATGTTGCCCTGGCTAGCAGTCCCTCCGTTAAAATCCAGCCGCTGTTGCTTAGGTGGAGGTGGAGATGAAGTGTGTCTCTCTTTACTAGCTTCGTCGAAGCACGTTGATTTTGTCGGTGTTTCAGCAGATTTGAATTGTTGTTTTGGGCAGTAGATAGGATCTTTGATCCAAGACACAACTTACATTGAACTAAAATGTTATTTTCTTTGTGCTCGACAAAAGAAAAGTAGTGAGAATATCTCCATGTTAAGAAACTCAACTTCGGCTCCGCCATGATGTCTTGTTAGTAAACACAGATACGCTCCCCCTACCCCATGCGCCTCTTCTCTTCCCCCCCTTGTGACACGGGAAGATTCAGAAGGACGACACTGCAGCTCTCCAATAAAACACTCAGATCTTCTGTTTCTAGCCGATACTACATAAAAAATAACGTAAAATAACGCAGAAACGCATCGTGTAGTAACGGTAACTGAGTTACTGAATATAAAAAATAACGCGTTAGACTACTAGTTACCGTCGAAAATACAGTAATGCGTTACTTTGTAACGCGTTAGTCCCAACGCTGCCCCCCAGACACATTTTTTCTCTCAATGGGGCCCCCGGGTCAAAATATTTGCCCAGCTCTGTTCTATTTTTTGGTTTTATACAATATTTATTATCTAAAAGTTAGTTACATGCGCTATTTTTACGGGGCAAACACCTATTGAATTGAGTGTAATTCATGAGATGAAAGATTTTTAAGTCAAGTGCTCTGTCAAAAATTGTATTTAGATTGTACAATATAGCTCGGTTGGGAGAGTGGCCGTGCCAGCAACTTGAGGGTTCCTGGTTCGATCCCCGCTTCCGCCATCCTAGTCACTGCCGTTGTGTCCTTGGGCAAGACACTTTACCCACCTGCTCCCAGTGCCACCCACACTGGTTTTAATGTAACTTAGATATTGGATTTCACTATGTAAAGCGCTATGAGTCACTAGAGAAAAGCGCTATATAGATATAATTCACTTCACAATCATTTTGTGGGAAAGAGATATTGTGTTTGGAAGTTTAGTCCCAACTTGTTTCAGGATATAAAGTTGAGCAATGACTGGATGGAGAACAAATCTATATATCTGTCGCGTCTGATTAATGCGATGCACATTCGAGAGACGACCGCTGATCTCAGCACGAGAGAGATTAGGAGTCTCTCATTAATTTAAGCCATCTCAAACCCCATGTTAGCAGCTTTGCTCCCTGCAGTCGACTGCAATAAGGCACGGCAGGTACTGTTAGTGCATTCCCAGTCAATTTGGATGCGAGCCTCCTTTTGCGTGGGTAGAAATGGCCCTGTTGGGAGACAGTCTGTTTGCAGACTGCTTGGGGGAACTACATTTTGATGAGCCGCACGTGAAAAAAAAAAAATGCTCCACTTTAAAGTTTACAGCACGAGTAAGAGGAATGAGGTCATGATTTGTTAGGATTCGGAGAAATGACTCATCCTTTCCTGGTTATTATTGCCCATTAAGGAAGCACAATACTGTGTGATAAGAGTATTTTTGTTTTATGCAGAAAGCATTGTTACATACTGTATCTTAATGACTTTGCAGCACAACCTACCCAAATAAAGTTACTATTTTAATTAGAGATGTCTGATAATGGCTTTTTTGCCGATATTCCGATATTGTCCAACTCTTAATTACCGATTCCGATATCAACCGATACCGATATATACAGTCGGGGATTTAACACATTATTATTATGTCTAATTTTTGTTGTGATGCCCCGCTGGATGCATTAAACAATGTAACAAGGTTTTCCAAAATAAATCAACTCAAGTTATGGAAAAAAATGCCAACATGGCACTGCCATATTTATTATTGAAGTCACAAAGTGCATTATTTTTTTTAACATGCCTCAAAACAGCAGCTTGGAATTTGGGACATGCTCTCCCTGAGAGAGCATGAGGAGGTTGAGGTGGGGTAGGGGTTAGCGGGGGGTGTATATTGTAGCATCCCGGAAGAGTTAGGGCTGCTAGGGGTTCTGGGTATTTGTTCTGTTGTGTTTATGTTGTGTTACGGTGCGGATGTTCTCCAGAAATGTGTTTGTCATTCTTGTTTGGTGTGGGTTCACAGTGTGGCGCATATTTGTAATAGTGTTAAAGTTGTTTATACGGCCACCCTCACTGTGACCTGCATGGCTGTTGACCAAGTATGCGTTGCATTCACTTGTGAGTGTGTGAAAGCCATAGACATTATGCGACTGGGCCGGCACGCAAAAGCAGTGCCTTTAAGGTTTATTGGCGCTCTGTGTCTGTGTACACAGCGGCGTTTTAAAAAGTCATACATTTTACTTTTTTAAACCGATACTGATCATTTTGAAACCGATACCGATAATTTCCGGTATTACATTTTGAAGCATTTATCGGCCTAAAATATCGTCAGTCCGATATTATCGAACATCCCTAATTTTAATCAAGATGTAACTCCAAATAGCAGCTAATATTAACACTGATGTCAAGGCACTTTACACGATACACCACCAATTTATTAATTAGAGGACCTTAATTCTTCAACTTACTAAGACATTTTTGGCCAATTCTATATATTATTGTGGGACCACTGTGATCACTATATCTGTATAAATAATAATATAGTGTTAAATAAAATCAGTCCCTTGGGCACAAAACTGAAAATAATACAGCTCTCCAAAAAGTGCACTTCTGCTGCTATTTGACATAACTGTTTGTTATGATGCTTTGACATTTTTGCACTTTATTTCTTTATTGAAAGAAAATTCTATGAAGAGAAAAGTTGTTTGCAAATGTGGTTACAATGCTAAAAAATTAAAAGTTAAAGCAAAAAAAGAAATACACTTTATTGAGTTAACATTATTTCTTTATAGGGGAAAGATGTGATGTTATGAGCTAGGGAATATAACAACTACACTACCCAGCATGAAACGGGAGTGACGAGCATGCGCCTTAGCCCCGAAAAGTGTTGTTGCATGTCGCCACCCGGCAGCTAAGAACGAGGTTATGAGCACGCTGTGAAAGTAAACGTCAAGAACTCAGCCAACACGCCTCGTCTGCTTTATTTATAATTAGACAGACAACACATATACAGTGTGATTTTGTTTTGTTTACAAGGAAAGACAAACAAAAGATAAAAAAGGGAGATATGTTGTATATATATGTGTGTGCTGCGGTTGCTTTAAGAACGTTGCGACAGCTGCCGTAAAGGAGGTGCGTAAAAGTGTTCGTCATGTGTTTGTATCCTGCTCAAATCTCTCAGTAAAGTTATTCATTGGATTATACCTTTTGTTTTGAACTTTATTACGCCTTGGAGCGCTTTTTCCGGTCCATTGTTTTTTCTGCTTTTCCTATCTGCGCCTAATGACTGAGCTACGTGACGTCATTTCTTGTGATGTCACACGGTGCATTTCTGGTCGGGACGGGATTCGTTCCCAGGGATTCGAATAAAGAACCAACTCTTTTTCTTTACTATAGTGGTCTCGATAACGGGTATCGGTTCTCAAAAAGGGATTCGAGTCCGAGGACTCGGTTCTTTTCTTATCGAACAACCGGGAAAACCGGTTTCGAGTATCATCCCTACCTCCGAGTAAGATCGCATCCAGCTCGATGAGGTTTTGTCAAATCCGATTGCTCTGAGCTTATCCAACGGTATAGCGTGGTTAACGGTGTCAAATGAAATCATATATGGAAATTGATATTTGTTGAAAATAAAATAAAATAAAAGCCAATAAAACCTCCAGTTTCTAACAGTGTTAAAGTTATTTATACGGGCACCGTCAGTGTAACCTGTATACCTGGGTATACAGGTTTCTGGGTATTTGTTTTGTTGTGTTTATGTTGTGTTACGGTGCGGATGTTCTACCGAAATGTGTTTGTCATTCTTGTTTGGTGTGGATTCACAGTGTGGCGCATATTTCAAACAGTGTTAAAGTTATTTATACCGGCACCGTCAGTGTAACCTGTATCGCTGTTGGCCAAGTATGAATGGCATTCACATGTGTGTGCGTGCTGAAGTCGCACATATTTTGTGATCGGGCCGGCACGTTGTTGGAAAGGATGAAAAGCAGACGTGACGACAGCTCGTAGAGGACGATAAACGCAGTGCCTTTAAAGCACGCCCCCAAGACTGTGGTCCGGGTGGACTAGGAGATATAATGACTGATGAACAACTTTGTTCGGTAATGAAGGTTGCCTCAGCTCAAAGCCTGAGCCCCGACATTAATGAACTAGCATCCAAGAAAAGATGCCAGGTATCTGGCTTGGGCACATCAGATTAGATCAGTGTGTTGCAAACTGAGCAATTTAAAGTCCTGAATGGTTGGTTTATTCATTATTTTATTTTCTAATTTATTAGCCTGTGGAAAAAGTTAATGTTGATATTTACCTCAGAAGGCTGCAAATAGAAAAGAGGCATTCAATTTTTATTTAAATTGTATTTGATATGTCATTGATATTTTTTTATTATTATCATTATTATTTGAAACTCGATTTTGCATGTCACTATAAAGTTATATAAGCCTTGCTTGTTCAAGCAAAACTTGTTTGGGTCCCTATTAAAAGGTTAATTTGTTCAACCTTGTCCCGCGGCTTTGTTCAGTTTTACATTTTGGCCCACTCTGTATTTGAGTTTGACACCCCTGCTTTACAGGGTTGAAAACAAAAATGAAAGTACAGTACATGTTTTGTCTCTTTGGGGCCAGATTCGGACCGCGGGCCGTCTGTTATATTCCCCTGCTTGTATCTAGTCGTACATCCAGCAACAACTATTAGGAAAAAAAACAGCAGCATGGATGTACATACACCCTTCCTCTGTCCTATGCCAACTCCGTGTGCCATTGGCCACTCGGCGCTCGTCCATAAGTGAGAAAATGATGCCTGGGAGAGTGAGAGAGTGAGAGAGTGAGACTTGTGTGAGAGCTGCTGAGGCGGCCATGACGTCACTCGGTCGGCGGCTGGGAGCAGCACGACACGCGGTTATGCGCTCTGAGCGACACCGCCTCTCTGCTCCCTTTTTGGGCTGACTGGACGGCGACTTTTCCGCTTCCGTACCTTCCATGTGAGTAACAGCCGGCTTTTATCCACTACCTTGTGTCTTTTTGCGACTTGTTTCGGGCGGCTCGTTTTTTAATGGCACGCGTCGCGAGCTAGCAAGACATGCTATAAACTGTTGTTGCTATGGTAACATCCGACCTGACAATACAAGTATCCATTAGTGCTGTAAAATACAGGAAAATACTTCATCCTTTACTCAATCCGTACGCATGTAAATATATACACTCGTGTGACTTTTTCCTCTATTAGGACATTGATTTAGTTTTACCGTGAAAGTCAGCTCTTATTTTTCCTTCTGTTCTGCCTGCAGGCTACTTTCAGGAGCATTCGGGTGTGTTTTTAAATGTTTTATTTTCCCCCAGTCTGAGGTTTTAGGACCTAAAACCTCAGACTGGGGGGAAAATAAAAGTGTTCCCCAAACTACGGCCCGCGGGCCGCATCCGGCCCCCCAGCATCCAAAATCTGGTCCACGGGAAGTCCCAAGTAATATTTTTTTTTTTTTTTACATTTTTTTAATTAATAAAAAAAATAAAAAAAAATAAATAAAATTATTTAAAAAAAAAAGATTGTTATTATTATTTTTTATCTTTCCTTTCTAATCTATTTTCTACCGCTTTTTACTCTCAGTGTCTCCTAGCCGCTCAGGCTAATCATATTGTCTAAAAATGAATTTTCCCATCGATAACGTGACAATGTTAAATGTTGATGACCATTAATGTTGATTGATGTTAAATGACAAAACTTGATTAACTCGCTGGAATATAAAGACAATGTATATATATATGTATATATATATATATATATATATATATATATATATATATATATATATATATATATATATATATATATATATATATATATATATATATATATATATATTTTAACTCAATGCGGCCCCTGAGTCAAAAAGTTTGGGGACCCCTGTTTTAGGTGAATACACTGCAAAAAGTCAGTGTTCAAAAACAAGAAGAAAAAAAATAGGGGTATTTTATTTGAGCTAAGCAAAATTATCTGCCAATAGAACAAGAAAACTTGGCTTGTCAAGACTTTCCAAAACAAGTACAATTAGCTAACCTCAATGAACCCAAAAATACCTTAAAATAAGTACCGTATTTTTCGGACTATAAGTCGCAGTTTTTTTCATAGTTTGGCCGGGGGTGCGACTTATACTCAGGAGTGTGAAATTATTAACACATTATCGTAAAATATCAAATGATATTATTTAGCTCATTCAAGTAAGAGAATAGACGTATAAGATTTCATGGGATTTAGCGATTAGGAGTGACAGATTGTTTGGTAAACGTATAGCATATTCTATATGTTATAGTTATTTGAATGACTCTTTCCATAATATGTTACGTTAACATACCAGGCACGTTCTCAGTTGGTTATTTATGCCTCATATAACGTACACTTATTCAGCCTGTTGTTCACTGTTCTTTATTTATTTTAAATTGCCTTTCAAATGTCTATTCTTGGTGTTGGGTTTTATCAAATAAATTTCCTCAAAAAATGCGACTTATACTCCAGTGCGACTTATATATGTTGTTTTCCTTCTTTATTATGCATTTTCGGCCGGTGCGACTTATACTCCGGAGCGACTTATACTCCGGAGCGACTTATACTCCGGGGCGACTTATACTCCGAAAAATACGGTATATTTTCATATATTGACAACCCCCAGCAAAAATCAACAGGAAGTTTGCAATTCCCCCTTCAAAACAAAAGTTTTGTAAAAACCGGTCACCTTTTTTCAAACATTATCTCCTCTGAGCGCGTTTGTCGTGTCGGCTTCAAACTAGCACAGAAAAGAGAGATTGAACCCTTCTGATTGAAAGTTGACGAAAGAGTTTTAATTACTGCTCCGGTTTTGATTTTATGTGCCGTCAAAGTCGGTCCCATCCATCGCTGCTTGCAGCTTTAATTGTAAGTGTGTCTTGTGTTTTTTATGTTGATTTAATAAAATAAAAAAAAAATATATATTTTATTTATTTTTTATTTATTTATTTTTTATTTATTGTGCGGCCCAGTACCAATCGATTCACGGACCGGTACCGGTGGTTGGGGACCACTGGTCTTGAAGGCATAATTGTTGCATGCTGCCTTCTCTGCCAATGTCCGTCTTTGTTTACAAGTGTTCTGCGTGTTGATTGGCCGGGAGGCTGGAAAAAGGCGGATATAAGCGGAGAATGTGGAGAACATTCGGTTCCCGGGCGTGTTGAGCGAGAAATGATAGAGTTTGACGCTTCTGTCGGTGTCTTGATTGTTTATTTTGGCGTCGACTGCGGCCTAGAGTAGTCGGATTGTAACAATTTCCATTGGAGGCTGATAAACCTTTAATAACGGCTCAAGTCACATCATTGCAATATTTAATTAAGTGCTATTTTGGCGCACCACTAAATGGAGTCGGCGTACCACCAGTGGTACACGTACCACAGTTTGAGAATCACTGCACCACATCATTACGACTTACAACCACTCTCTTGTGTGTTCATATTCTTAGCAGTACCCTGAAGGACAGGATTTAAGAGGACTGAAGATGATCATACTCAGCGTGGCTTCACTCAGCAGGACATCACTTGCCGTGGACACGTGCAGATGTTTGCAGTGAAGGTGCCTGCACACTGTACCACGCTTGTCATTTTTGGCGCCGGTTAAAACAGACCAGAGTCCGTTTTTGCTCCGGTAGTACGGTTTGTTTGGTGAAGTGGGAATGTAGTCGAGGACTAAAAGGGCCAGACTGCCTGAGAAATGGGTTAGGTCCGCCTACCCGTGGACTCTAGTCCTGAGTGAGTCCTGCAACGGAGGCACCAAAACACAGAATATGATGTCACTAAATGTGACTGTAAGCAGGCGATGATTACAGAAAAACTACCTAAAAATCATTAAATGATTCAATGTAAAGCCAGACGTATATATTCAGTATAGGGCTGCAACAATTAATTGGATTAGAAAAAAGCTTTGATTTATATTGTAATGCTTTGATAATTGTTTAACGAGTGGAAATAATACAAATTGATAAAATCCCGACTGCATGGAGTGCTTTGAACTTTAGGGCACCAATTATGATTTTAATCTACATTTTAAAACACTTTCTTGTCCTCTATATCAGTGTTTTACAACCACTGTGTGTATGTTTGGTGGGCCGTGGGAGACCGGGCTTTCTGCTCCGCCGCTACAAATCTGTGGAACGCTCACACTGACCACCTGAGGGCACCACAGACTGTGGATGCTTTTTAAAAAAAAATGCTTAAAAACCCTTCTTTTTAATAAAGCCTTTTTTTTTTTTTTTTTTTTAGATATATGCATATTATTTTTAGCTATTTGGCTGTTCTAGTTTTTATTTTTTTTTATTTTTTATTATCTTTTTGTTTTTATTTTTTTAAATACACTGTAGCCCTTTGAGGTTGTTTACTCAATGTAAAGTGCTTATTACAAATAAAATCTATTATTATTATTATTATGTAATTAAATCTAATTGGTGGCGACTTGTCCAGGGTGTACACCGCCTTCCGCCCGATTGCAGCTGAGATAGGCTCCAGCACCCCTGCAACCCCGAAAGGGATAAGCGGTAGAAAATGGATGGATGGATGGATGGGGGTTCAAAATATTTTTTTGCAAACTAGTAATTATAATCCGCAAATGTGCCGTTGTTGAGTGTCTGTGCTCGTCTAGAGCTCGGCAGAGTAACCGTGTAATACTCTTCCATATCAGTAGGTGGCAGTAGGTACCGTATTTTTCAGACTATAAGTCACAGTTTTTTTCATAGTTTGACCGGGGGTGCGACTTATACTCAGGAGCGACTTATGTGTGAAATTATTAACACATTACCGTAAAATATCAAATAATATTATTTAGCTCATTCACGTAAGAGACTAGACGTATAAGATTTCATCGGATTTAGCGATTATGAGTGACAGATTGTTTGGTGAACGTATAGCATGTTCTATATGTTATAGTTATTTGAATGACTCTTGCCATAATATGTTACGTTAACATACCAGGCACGTTCTCAGTTGGTTATTTATGCCTCATATAACGTACACTTATTCAGCCTGTTGTTCACTATTCTTTATTTATTTTAAATTGCCTTTCAAATGTCTATTCTTGGTGTTGGCTTTTATCAAATACATTTCCCCAAAAAATGCGACTTATATATGTTTTTTTTCCTTCTTTATTATGCATTTTCGGCCGGTGCGACTTATACTCCGGAGCGATTTATACTCCGAAAAATACGGTAGCTACGGTATTTACTTTGTAGCCGTCGGGAATGACGACGGTGGTTTGCAGGTAAAAAGGTATCTAACGCTTAAAACAAAAATAAACAAAAGGCGAGTGCCGTTAAGAAAAGGCATTGAAGCTGGACGACAGCAAAGACTTACAGCGTGTGGAGCAGCAGACGGCGTCCACAAAGTACATCTGTACATGACATGACAATCAACACCAAAATAGGAGCGCAAGACAAGAACTAAAACACTACGCACAGGAAAACACCAAACAATTCAAAATAAGTCACAACGTGATGTGACAGCTCGTGACAGTACACCTACTTTGAGACAAGAGCTATAGTGATGCATGGTTGGTTATGGTTTGAATTCATATACAACAATAGCTATAACGACTTTTTACTGTCAATATCGGCTGCTGAGTTTAATTTTTTTAATGTTTTCTGTTGGTGGTGTGTCTTGGGATTTTTTTCAATGAAAAAAATGTGCCTTGGCTCATAAAAGGTTGAAAAACACTGCTGTATATAATATGCATTGGATATGCTTTGGTGAAAATTCTGCGTAAATTTTGCTCCATATGTGTGCTCGTTCAGGCGTTCCGAGATTGCAAATGAAACCGCGCCCAACCCTTTCCAAAAGTATTATATATTTTTTATTTTGTAAATGTTCACTGTTTAAAGAATATACTGTATCTTGAAGTCGTCACCCTCTTATTGATTCAGGGAGTGCATAAATAAAGCTGCTTTGAGCAGCATTTATGTCACTGCATATAACACGCCGGTGTTATTATGCACATGACACGATTAGATAGAAAGTAACACTTTAGCCTACATTTTTTGTGTCCCTTCACAGCCTGAAGGAGAGAGCTTGACCTAATGTCCAAACTAGAACGTCCACTTTGCTGTGACATCACAACGTAGCCAGACCGCAAAACCCGCAAACAGAGGCCTCCAAAAGGCATGAACCCTATGATTTGACGCGTTGGCATTGTTTCACACAAGTATCCAACATTTTAACAACAATAACGAGTCAGAAAAGACTAAATTAATCATAGGTTCCCTTTAAATACGTGTTTCTGTGTAAATATAGTTTCTGTATTGCCACTGCAATTGAGCAGTGTTGTTTGGGTGAAGTGATCTGTGTGATGGCAATTCCGAAAAGTATTTTTTAAATTAATTTGATTTATTTTTATTAATGCACACATTTTATAAGTGTGATTTCAATGTTGATGACTTGCATTTATTAGAGAAAGGGAATGAAGGTTATTGCAAGCAGAAACATTGTTTATTTCTAATTAGAGATGTCGGTCTGCCGATATTATCGGCCGATAAATGCTTTAAAATGTAATATCGGAAATTATCGGTATCGGTTTCAAAAAGTAAAATTAATGACTTTTTAAAACGCCGCGGTACATATCCCAGTCAGCAGCCCCTACCCTCTCCCCTCTCCCCTCTACCCTCTCCCCTCTCCCACACACAACACAGGAGTTGACGACTGCAACATGAGAGGTTTACTGGTGACGTTTGATGACCTCATCAAACCGCCGCGAGCGTAGCATAACAACAACAAGAGTGTGTTGTTGCCGGTGCTGTAGCCGTGGCTAACACGTCAGCGAGCTCGGTGACTGACTAACGACACCATGTCTATGGTTTGGGATTATTTTAAAGTGTGTCTGACGGATAAAAAACTGGCAATTTGCAATGACTGGAAAAAGATGGTTATGCAAGGAGGAACCAAGACGTCTTCCTTTAATACGAGCAATTTGATCTACCACCTCTTCAAGAATCATAAGGAGATACACGATGAATACAAGCGGAAGATGGATGAAAAGCAAACACCGGAAAAAAGTAGTACCACACAGTTGTCGCTTAATGACAAAATTAGGCATAATAATGTGTTAATTCCACGACTGTATATATCGGTATCGGTTGATATCGGAATCGGTAATTAAGAGTTGGACAATATCGGATATCGGCAAAAAAGCCATTATCGGACATCTCTATTTCTAATATTTTCCCTAAAATACGATTTTAGGTTATGAAGTGTGATTCATCTGATTACTTGATTTTCAAACAAACTAATCGGTAGATTTCTCGATTATTAAAATAATGGATAGCTGCACCCCTAATGCAGTAGTAAAAAATTACTTGGTTATTTTAAACAAATGGATTGTTTTGTGTGTTACATTTGTGTGTTTGTCTTGACCCCGGGATGAAGAGACGGCGGAAGCTCTTGTTCTTTCAGGGAAATGCAGGAAAACACAAGGATGTGTAGCGGGGAAGTGCACAAGTGGCAAACGGGCGTATAAAGAGCAGAGGACAGGGCTGGTATAAGAAGCATCTAGATTGGCAACCAGGGACAGGTGTGTCCTGAGTGCCAATTGGGGACAGTTGAAGGAGCCAGCCCACAGACCAGAGGAGTAGTGGCAATTGGAGGCAAACAGGAAGTAAAACAAAAAATTAGAGAGCTGAACAGGAAATAATACAAAACACAATAACCTACCGTATTTTTCGGACTATAAGTCGCACCGGCCGAAAATGCATAATAAAGAAGGAAAAAAAGCAAATATAAGTCGCATTTTTTAGGGAAATTTATTTGATAAAACCCAACACCAAGAATAGACATTTGAAAGGCAATTTAAAATAAATAAAGAATAGTGAACAACAGGCTGAATAAGTGTACGTTATACGAGGCATAAATAACTAACTGAGAACGTGCCTGGTATGTTAACATAACATGTTATGGTAAGAGTCATTCAAATAACTATAACATATAGAACATGCTATACGTTTACCAAACAATCTGTCACTCCTAATCGCTAAATCCTATGAAATCTTATACGTCTAGTCTCTTACGTGAATGAGCTAAATAATATTATTTGATATTTTACGGTAATGTGTTAATAATTTCACACATAAGTCGCTCCTGAGTATAAGTCACACCCCCGGCCAAACTATGAAAAAAAACTGCGACTTATAGTCCGAAAAATACGGTAATAATAACTGTCATGTGAGATCATGATATTGTTGTGCATTACAGTCGTCAGCAACACCGTCCCCTTGCAGCACATCTCTGCAAACCTTTTTGACGTCTTAAAACCATTTATGTCTTGCGTTTCCCACAGGACCGTAATGTGTCTGTGGCGGTACACTGCATAACTGCCCTTGACGCAAAACTTAGTGTTTGTGTGTGAATGGGTAAAACAGAGCTTTTTGTTTTGTGTCCTAAGACGTGTGGTATTATCTCATGTTTTAATATGTTTTTAACAACATAACATGATTATTGACTTTCACTTCTGTTTCACTTTAATCGTCTGACAATGTACACATCACATACGCTGTCCTATCGAGGCACGAATTATGCTTATGTGAGAGCATTATTTGGTCCGCTGACAAAAACACAAGTGCAAACAAACTAAACCCCACTAAATCGACCACCAAGTATCAATCAATCAATCAATGTTTATTTATATAGCCCTAAATCACAAGTGTCTCAAAGGGCTGCACAAGCCACAACGACATCCTCGGTTCAGAGCCCACATAAGGGCAAGGAAAAACTCACAACCCAGTGGGATGTCAATGTGAATGACTATGAGAAACCTTGGAGAGGACCGCAGATGTGGGTGACCCCCCCTCCCCCTCTCTAGGGGAGACCAGATGCAATGGACGTCGAGTGGGTCTAGTATAATATTGTGAAAGTCCAGTCCATAGTGGATCTAACATAATAGTGAGAATCCAGTCCATAGTGGGGCCAGCAGGAAACCATCCCGAGTGGAGACGGGTCAGCAGCGCAGAGATGTCCCCAACCGATGCACAGGCGAGCGGTCCACCCCGGGTCCCGACTCTGGACAGCCAGCACTTCATCCATGGCTACCGGACCTGTGCCCCCCCTCCACAAGGGAGAGGGGGGCAGAGGAGAAAATAAAAGAAACGGCAGATCAACTGGTCTAACAGGGGGGCTATTTAAAGGCTAGAGTATACAAATGAGTTTTAAGATGGGACTTAAATGCTTCTACTGAGGTAGCATCTCTAATTGTTACCGGGAGGGCATTCCAGAGTACGGGAGCCCGAATAGAAAATGCTCTATAGCCCGCAGACTTTTTTTGGGCTCTAGGAATCACTAATAAGCCGTAGTTCTTTGAACGCAGATTTCTTGCCGGGAAATATGGTACAATACAATCGGCAAGATAGGACGGAGCTAGACCGTGTAGTATTTTATACGTAAGTAGTAAAACCTTAAAGTCACATCTTAAGTGCACAGGAAGCCAGTGCAGGTGAGCCAGTATAGGTATGTTTATAAGTATATAAAGGTATATACAGTATAGGCGTAATATGATCAAACTTTCTTGTTCTTGTCAAAAGTCTAGCAGCCGCATTTTGTACCAACTGTAATCTTTTAATGCTGGACATAGGGAGACCCGAAAATAATACGTTACAGTAATCGAGACGAGACGTGACGAACGCATGAATAATGATCTCAGCGTCGCTAGTGGACAAAATGGAACGAATTTTAGCGATATTACGAAGATGAAAGAAGGCCGTTTAGTAACACTCTTAATGTGTGACTCAAACGAGAGAGTTGGGTCGAAGATAATACCCAGATTCTTTACTGATTCGCCTTGTGTAATTGTTTGGTTGTCAAATGTTAAGGTGGTATTATTAAATAAATGTTTAGCAGGACCGATAATCAGCATTTCCGTTTTCTTGGCGTTGAGTTGCAAGAAGTTAGCGGACATCCATTGTTTAATTTCATTAAGACACGCCTCCAGCTGACTACAATCCGGCGTGTTGGTCAGCTTTAGGGGCATGTAGAGTTGGGTGTCATCAGCATAACAATGAAAGCTAACACCGTATTTGCGTATGATTTCACCTAGCGGCAGCATGTAAATACTAAAGAGTGCAAGGCCAAGAACCGAACCCTGAGGAACTCCGCACGTTACCTTAACATAGTCCGAGATCACATTATTATGGGAGACGCACTGCATCCTGTCAGTAAGAAAAGAGTTAAACCACGACAAAGCTAAGTCTGACATACCAATACGTGTTTTGATACGCTCTAATAAAATATTATGATCGACGGTATCGAAAGCAGCGCTAAGATCAAGAAGCAGCAACATGGATGACGCATCAGAATCCATCGTTAGCAGTAGATCATTAGTCATTTTTGCGAGGGCTGTCTCCGTAGAGTGATTTGCCCTGAAACCGGATTGAAAAGGTTCACAGAGATTGTTAGACACTAAGTGTTCATTTAGCTGCTGTGCGACAATTTTTTCGAGGATTTTCGAAATAAAGGGAAGGTGGGACACCGGCCGGTCGTTTACCATGAGGTCAGGATCAAGGTTAGGTCTTTTGAGCAAAGGATGAATAACCGCTTTTTTGAATGCTAGGGGAACAGTGCCAGAGGAAAGTGATAAGTTTATAATATTTAGCACTGATGGACCTAATAATACAAAAAGCTCCTTGATAAGTTTCCCAGGAAGTGGGTCAAGTAAACATGTTGTTTGTTTTATCCCACTTACACGCCGTAATAGTTCCTCTAATGTTATTTCATCAAAAAGAGAGAGACTATTTTGTAATCGACACGAGACGTGACGAACGCATGAATAATGATCTCAGCGTCGCTAGTGGACAAAATGGAACGGATTTTAGCGATATTACGGAGATGAAAGAAGGCCGTTTTAGTAACACTCTTAATGTGTGACTCAAACGAGAGAGTTGGGTCGAAAATATACGGAAGTATACCGTATTTTCCGGAGTATAAGTCGCTCCGGTCGAAAATGCATAATAAAGAAGGGAAAAAAACATATATAAGTCGCACTGGAGTATAAGTCGCATTTTTTGGGGACATTTATTTGATAAAACCCAACACCAAGAATAGACATTTGAAAGGCAATTTAAAATAAATAAAGAATAGTGAACAACAGGCTGAATAAGTGTATGTTATATGAGGCATAAATAACCAACTGAGAACGTGCCTGGTATGTTAACGTAACATATTATGGTAAGAGTCATTCAAATAACTATAACATATAGAACATGCTATACGTTTACCAATCTGTCACTCCTGATCGCTAAATACCATGACATCTTATACGTCTAGTCTCTTACGCGAATGAGCGAAATAATATTATTTGATATTTTACGGTAATGTGTTAATAATTTCACACATAAGTCGCTCCGGAGTATAAGTCGCACCCCCGGCCAAACTATGAAAAAAATTGCGACTTATAGTCCGAAAAATACGGTACATATATTTAAAATGAGTATGGGACTACTTAAGCTCTGTGTGGCTGACGTCAGGCATCAGTACATCCCAACACCTGGCCTTTTACAGATACTTTTTTTTTTTTATTCATCATCTCCTATGGCAAAATAAAAGGGAATCACCATACCATGCTATCTTGAGACCAGGAACGAAAAATAATTATGAGTCAGAATGGAGGAGGAGACAACTGTCACCCTTCAAAATCTGCTTAAAAGGTTGCTAGACAACTCACAAACTTATTTTAGGAGCGAGGATCGCGCCGAAAATTTGACAGCTAAGCACAAACCCGTCTTTTCCTTGTTTTCCGAAAATGATTACACAATAATTTTTTTCTTTGTACAAATCACAGTTGAATGCAAAGCTTTCTTTTTCTTGTGTTTTTGTTTACACATGTACTTATCTCAGCTGTCAAGAGAGTTGGGGGAGGTTGGGTCTTCTCTACAGTAACTTATCTGGAGCAAGCGAGATAGTGATGGGAAAGGACGGGGTGGGAAGAACAGAGACTGTGAAGGAGGGAGCGTGCTTCACTCACCCGCCGAGCGGTGACTCTTATATCCAAGGACGGTAGTAGCAACACATCCAAGCACCACTCTTCTCCCACGGATTGCTGTGAAGAAATGAGGCAGACACTCTGTGCTCTTGTAGACTGTACAATCTGACAGACCTTCATGTACTGCAACCTTTGGCTCCACGCACAGTGCAGTGAGCGAGATCTTAATTTATTTGGACGGATATTTATTCTTCTGTGCAAAAACATCATTCATGTGGGCTTCCTAAAGCGACTGGTGTCATTGCATTGGCTAAACCGGCCTTCTTTACATGTTTCCGGCTCAGGAGGAAACTGGAGGTGAGGCGAGGCAATAACAGGTGGATCTGAAGGTGTGGATAAGAGCTGATCATCATGGGTAAATCCAACAGCAAGCTCAAGCCAGAGGTGGTGGAGGAGCTGACAAGGAAAACCTACTGTGAGTATTTGTTTTCATTTTTGGTCTTTTTTTTGTCTTTAGTGAGCAAATCCTGCAGAAACGTTTAACAACTTGTAGAAGACATTGATACTGCTGCTTTACACATCCTATTTTCCACTCAGTATGTGCGGAAAATAGTTATGCTCTCCTGCTTCCATTACCATTTGAAGAATGGCACAAACTTGATTCAAGCTAGGAATAGACTTGCTGTTTGATCTTGGACAAATTGTAATTAGGTAAGGTCAAACACTTAGTTGTAATCAGCATCTTTTTAGCATGAATTAGGAGCTGTTGGTTTTAAAAATGACCATCACATTGTAGATCAGTGGTTCTTAACCTTGTTGGAGGTTCCGAACCACACCAGTTTCATATGCACATTCACCGAACCCTCCTTTTTTTTTCAAATTCAAGACAAAGTTATTATATGTTTTTGGTAGCACATTAGTATTGGGAACATATTCTAATTAACAAAGACTTAATTTAGAGTTTTTTGGACACTAGGGGTACATATTCTAAGTAACAAAGACTTCATTTTGTCATGTCTGTGTGATCATGTTTTGTTTTGGTTATGTTCAGGTTTGGTTTTTGGACTCTTTGTGCACTCTTGTTTGTTTTGTCACCATAGCAACCAATTAGTTTTCGCCTGTCCTCATGTCACGAACCTGTCTCACGCTTTGCACTCGCGCACCTGTCACTAATCATGTCACTGCTACAAACCCCGTTTCCATAAGAGTTGGGAAATTGTGTTAGATGTAAATATAAACGGAATACAATGATTTGCAAATCCTTTTCAACCCATATTCAGTTGAATGCACTACAAAGACAAGATATTTGATGTTCAAACTCATAAACTTTTTTTTTTTTTGCAAATAATAATTAACTTAGAATTTCATGGCTGCAACACGTGCCAAAGTAGTTGGGAAAGGGCATGTTCACCACTGTGTTACATGGCCTTTACTTTTAACAACACTCAGTAAACGTTTGGGAACTGAGGAGACACATTTTTACAGCTTCTCAGGTGGAATTCTTTCCCATTCTTGCTTGATGTACAGCTTAAGTTGTTCAACAGTCCGGGGGTCTCCGTTGTGGTATTTTAGGCTTCATAATGCACCACACATTTTCAATGGGAGACAGGTCTGGACTACAGGCAGGCCAGTCTAGTACCCCCCGCTCTCTTTTACTACTACACGTTGATGTAACACGTGGCTTGGCATTGTCTTGCTGAAATAAGCAGGGGCGTCCATGGTAACGTTGCTTGGATGGCAACATATGTTGCTCCAAAACCTGTATGTACCTTTCAGCATTAATGGCACCTTCACAGATGTGTAAGTTACCCATGTCTTGGGCACTAATACACCCCCATACCATCACAGATGCTGGCTTTTCAACTTTGCGCCTATAACAATCCGGATGGTTCTTTTCCTCTTTAGTCCGGAGGACACGACGTCCACAGTTTCCAAAAACAATTTGAAATGTGGACTCGTCAGACCACAGAACACTTTTCCACTTTGTATCAGTCCATCTTAGATGAGCTCAGGCCCAGCGATGCCGACGGCGTTTCTGGGTGTTGTTGATAAACGGTTTTCGCCTTGCATAGGAGAGTTTTAACTTGCACTTACAGATGTAGCGACCGACTGTAGTTACTGACAGTGGGTTTCTGAAGTGTTCCTGAGCCCATGTGGTGATATCCTTTACACACTGATGTCGCTTGTTGATGCAGTACAGCCTGAGGGATCGAAGGTCACAGGCTTAGCTGCTTATGTGCAGTGATTTCTCCAGATTCTCTGAACCCTTTGATGATATTACGGACCGTAGATGGTGAAATCCCTAAATTCCTTGCAATAGCTGGTTGACAAAGGTTTTTCTTAAACTGTTCAACAATTTGCTCACGCATTTGTTGACAAAGTGGTGACCCTCGCCCCATCCTTGTTTGTGAATGACTGAGCATTTCATGGAATCTACTTTTATACCCAATCATGGCACCCACCTGTTCCCAATTTGCCTGTTCACCTGTGGGATGTTCCAAATAAGTGTTTGATGAGCATTCCTCAACTTTATCAGTATTTATTGCCACCTTTCCCAACTTCTTTGTCACGTGTTGTTGGCATCAAATTCTAAAGTTAATGACTATTTGCAAAAAAAAAAAATGTTTATCAGTTTGAACATCAAATATGTTGTCTTTGTAGCATATTCAACTGAATATGGGTTGAAAATATTTGAAAATTATTGTATTCCGTTTATATTTACATCTAACACATTTTCCCAACTCATATGGAAACGGGGTTTGTATTTAAGCTTGTCTTTTTCTGTTGATCGTCCTGGTGACATTATCCTTACTTCCTCTGCTACCCATGAGATTCCTGTTTACTATAGTTCATGCTTCATGCCATGCCACAGTAAGTGTTTTTGTTTCATGTTCATAGTTAATTGCCTTTGTGCTAGTCTTTTGTTTCAATAGCCACGTTTTTGTACTTCCGCCTTGTGCGCGCTTTTCGTTTGTTCTTTTTGTTCGTGTAAAAATAAACATGTCCTTACCTTCACGCCTTGCCCGCGCCAACTTTCCTTTGCATTACGGGAAAACACAACACCCCAAGGTCCACGTTTTGACAGTTATTTGGTTAGGGTTAGGGTTCGGGTTAGAGGATTAGGGCCAGGGTTAGAGGGTTAGTGTTATAATTAGGTCATGCCAAATAAGGCATTAATAAGTACTTAATAATGACTAGTTAAGAGCCAATATGTTACTAATTTGCTTGTTAATAAGCAACTAATTAATGGTGAATATGTTCCCCATACTAAAGTGTTACCATGTTTTTTTACTGGTGCACAAAATGACCCGTGCATGAACATCACCTTGTTCAAAGAACAAAACCAACACAGTGCATAAAGTCACAACAAATTACACACCTGCAAATCAGTCTGACTTCTGCTGTTGCCGTATCCGTAATACGCCGATAAGGAGAAGTTTTTATTTACACGATGAGTCGGGTGTGTTTTGACCTCCGCCGAACCTCTGAGCCCGACTCACCGAACCCCTAGGGTTCGATCGAACCCAGGTTAAGAACCACTGTTGTAGATGCAAGTCATGCACCTTACATGTAGGGAATTGTTTTTGTACAGACAAATACAAGAAAGCCTCGCGTATTACCTTGTTGAGACAAATTATGTCTGAAGGAAGGGAAACATTTGAGCACAGTCTGATGCACGGTCATGTTTTTCCGAGTTACTTTCAGTCTTTGTAAAATAACATTAACATACATTAACATTCTACCCCTTGATTGTCAATCAGATTTGACATCAGTTCGATGATTACCTAAATGAGGTTACAGGGGAAGACACCACATGTGTGTGTTATTTCTGGAGCACAGCATTATCATTATAAATGTCATTACTGTCATTTGAGCAGTGCCATTTGCAGGTGTGAGTGGGGGCTGACATCCATTGGCTGCTTAATGACAGTGTTATTTTCGTGGCGGTGCTCTCCACAGCGCAGGCAAGGAGGGCAGCAGGAAATTGCTGTGGAGGAAGACAATGCTTTGTGCTAGGCTGGCCTGCTAGCTGCTGTTCTTTATGCTCTCTCTCAAACATTCTCTGTCATTCCATACCCTAATTGCCCTCTTTGAGCAGGGAAGGGCTATAGTCTAATTAGGATCTTATCTGGTTAGCATCACTGACAGGAACACTATGTTGTTCTCTTGATTTTTCTTCTTTTCCTCTTGACTTGAGACTCCCATCAATCTTACGTTACATCCAGATGCCTCTTGTTCATGTTCTCCCACGAGAAGCTTTGTCTGATGTTTTCGTCACCACTTTTCTTTGGTTCTTGACTAATTAGGGACAAATGACATTTCTCAATCTAAGTTTCCCTTTGTTCCTTTGGTTAAAAAGAAGGACGGTGCTTTTTCTGCAAAAGAATTGCCTGTGTTGACAGAAAACCAACCAAAGCTTGGTTTGCAGTGAGAGCTGTCAGCTTTGCTATATAGATGCAGTGACGTCTTTATAAACAAAACATTTAGACTTTGTGCAGTCATTGCAAACCCAACATGAACACATTCTTGTACTCTTGTCTTGTTCTGTATATTGTACAATATTGTGTATATTGTACAGGATTGCTTATTATTTTTATTGGATAGTAGTCTATTTATTTCAATTATTAGTTTTATCTTTATTACTTCTTGTGTAATTTATTTTTATCCCATATTTGTTCCCACTACCGCACCTTAAGTTGGAGTCCTTAATCTCGTTATATGCAAATATAATGACAATAAAGTCCATTCTATTCTATTCTATGAGAAGACAAGAGCACATTCGCACTTAAAGGGGACTTATGGTGATTCTAATCTACATTTAAACACTTCCTTGTGGTGGAGATGGTATGTATTGGATATAATTTGGTGTGAATTTTGCTCTATAGTCACATTTTTAACCCCCTTTCTGATATGCCTGCAATCGGTTAGTTTTGTGTGACTGTCTTTTTAGAAGCATATAACTTGTCATGCCGTCTTACAGCATACTTGCCAACCTTGAGACCTCCAATTTCGGGGGGTGGGGGGTGGGTGCGGGGGGCGTGGTTGGGGCAGGGGTGTGGTTGGGGGCGTGGTTAAGAGGGGAGGAGTATATTTACAGCTAGAATTCACCATGTCAAGTATTTCATATATATATATATATCCATCCATTTTCTACCGCTTATTCCCTTTATATATATATATATATATATATATATATATATATATATATATATATATATATATAAATATATATATATATATATATATATATATATATATATATATATATATATCCCTGCGACCCCGAAGGGAATAAGCGGTAGAAAATGGATGGATGGATGGATATATATATATATATATATATATATATATATATATATATATATATATATATATATAATTCACTGAAAGTCAATTGTTTCTTATATATATATATATATATATATATATATATATGTATATATATATCCATCCATATATATATATATATATATATATATATAATTCACTGAAAGTCAATTGTTTCTTATATATATATATATATATATATATATATATATATATATATATATATATATATATATATATATATATATATATGTATATATATATCCATCCATCCATCCATCCATTTTCTACCGCTTATTCCCTTTTGGGGTCGCGGGGGGCGCTGGAGCCTATCTCAGCTACAATCGGGCGGAAGGCGGGGTACACCCTGGACAAGTCGCCACCTCATCGCAGGGCCAACACAGATAGACAGACAACATTCACACTCACATTCACACACTAGGGCCAATTTAGTGTTGCCAATCAACCTATCCCCAGGTGCATGTCTTTGGAAGTGGGAGGAAGCAGGAGTACACGGAGGGAACCCACGCAGTCACGGGGAGAACATGCAAACTCCACACAGAAAGATCCCGAGCCCGGGTTTGAACCCAAGACTACTCAGGACCTTCGTATTGTGAGGCAGATGCACTAACCCCTCTGCCACCGTGACGCCCATATATATATATATATATTTTATTTATATATATATATATATATATATATATATATATATATATATATATATATATATATATAAATAAAATAAATACTTGAATTTCAGTGTTCATTTATTTACACATATACACACACATAACACTCATCTACTCATTGTTGAGTTAAGGGTTGAATTGTCCATCCTTGTTCTATTCTCTGTCACTATCTTTCTAACCATGCTGAACACCCTCTCTGATTATGCATTGCTGTGTGTCACGCACAAAAGTGCTTTCACCAAATGCACTAGATGGCAGTATTGTCCTGTTTAAGAGTGTCATAACATTGCTGTTTACGGCAGACAGACTGCTTTACTGTAGACGTTCTTTATATTGTGGGAAAGCGGACTCAGGTCCGCATGGAGCTGGAGGGGGCGTGGCCTCCAGCTCCGCCTGAATTTCGGGAGATTTACGGGAGAAAATTTGTCCCAGGAGGTTTTCGGGAGAGGCGCTGAATTTCGGGAGACTCCCGGAAAATCCGGGAGGGTTGGCAAGTATGTCTTACAGCAGCAGTTTAGCGTCTAATCAAACTTTGTACTGGTCCTTGTTGACAAAACAGTCACATGTAAATGTTGTGGACAAATAAACACAGAAGTATTTTTTCTTTTGTGGACATTATAGCAGGCGGGATGGCATGTCTGGGGAGGCTCCAGGCTGCAGCTTCAGCTTTAGTATGAAGCAGAGGAGAAGGAGGGGGCTGACTGAAAGCGTATACAATAAATAAATATGCAAGGTTGTCAAACTGTTCTAAGTGGCATTTTGCCTTTCTCAAAGAAAAATGCCCTATGCTTGTTTTAGGCTGTTTGAACCCTTCAAATCGCGAAAAAGAGTTCCTCGAGAGGTACTTCAAGAAGTGCGAAAGAGTGCAGGATTTTACAAAGCAATGATGAGAAACGCACAAGTTTGCAGTGACCACTTTGTTAAAGGTTTGATTGATATACTTTTAACGTTTAGTATTTCCCATTTAAGTTTATCTTGATATTTTTATATTTTATCTATTTATATTTTATTTTATTGTTACGGAGTTCTTCAATCGCATTTTGTTTCGTAAAACACCAACTTGGCAAGTCTCAATAAAAAAAAAAGCAAATGAGAGCAAAACCGAAATGAGTTAATAATATGTGGGCTCTGTACCGAGGATGTTGTTGTGGCTTGTGCAGCCCTTTGAGACACTTGTGATTTAGGGCTATATAAATAAACATTGATTGATTGATTGAATAAGCTTTTGCCAAAGGCAGCAGTCATAAATACAAGTTTCAGCACATATACAACGTTGAGATCTATAGTTATATATTGATAAAGACCAGGAAAGCCACACGCACTTGTGAGGACGCCGTTGCGTGCAACAACAACAAAACTCATGGCCTAAACTTACCCAGCCATGCAGCTTTAGTAAGTTGGGGTCACTTCGCCGTCTTCTCTCACGACCAGTCAAGCCTTCAGTGGTGTCTTCGATTATCATAATGAGTGGTTAACATAATGGGGAAATGAAAAACTGTGAATCAATGCGATTGAGTGATACTCCCAGTTTCGCAAGACGCAAAGTTAAATCATGAAATGCAACCTCACTCGAGCAAAAACGATGCATGATTTATCCGGTAGAGTCTTAATACTAATTTCCTTGACGCAGCCACACGCAAATAAATCTTAGACCTCCGTGCTTTTCCAAGCTTTTAATCTGTTTTGTTGTGTAGAATATGGTCTGGAGCACCAAGTTCGACATGTCTTGGAACGAGACTAATCTTTTTTTTTTTTGTAAAAAATAGGGATCAATTCTATTGCATAGTTAAATTTTTTGCTTGTATGTACTTTTAGCTGTAAGATCTAAGCCTTTTGCGGACTCAGATAGTTCGCACACTGTTTGCCGCACAGTAGCTATATTAGTTTCAGTTGACCACTTCGTTCACCGGAAGTTAGAAGGTCAGAAAAAGTCACGTGACTGAATACAACCTATACCCACATACAGTTGTGCTCATAAGTTTACATACACAATAAGGAGGCACTTAAAGAAAAATGGGCTGCATGGTCGAGTCGCCAGAAGAAAGCCATTTCTGCGCAAATGTCACAAAGGATCCCGCTCACATTACGCCAAACAGCACAGAGAGAAGCCTCAAAACTTCTGGAACAAAGTAATTTGGAGTGATGGCTTTCTTCTGGCGACTCGACCATGCAGCCCATTTTTCTTCAAGTGCCTCCTTATTGTGCATCTTGAAACAGCCACACCACAATTTTTCAGAGAGTCCTGTATTTCAGCTGAAGTTATTTGTGGATTTTTCTTTGCATCTCGAACAATTTTCCTGGCAGTTGTGGCTGAAATCTTTGCTGGTCTACCTGAATCCCTAATTTTCCACTTCTTAATCAGTGTTTGAACACTACTGATTGGCATTCTCAATTCCTTGGATATCTTTTTATACCCCTTTCCTGTTTTATGCTCAGTTAGTTCAATAGTTCAATTACCTTTTCTCGCAGATCCTTTGACAATTATTTTGCCTTCCTCATGACTCAGAATCCAGAAACATCTGTGCAGCACTGGATGAAAGATGCAATGGTCTGTCAGAAGCCCAGAAATTCACTGACCTTTCATACGCACACATTCATTACAAACAAACATGTCACAGGTGAGGATTGGAACCTTGATTAGCCATTCAAACCTGTTTGTGTCAACTTTTGTGCATGTTATAAGATCAAAGTCACTGGAGTATGTAAACTTTTGATCAGGGTCATTTGGGTACTTTCTTTTGTCATTTTGATTTAAAAAGAGTAAACACAGTTGTTTGCCAATAAATAGCTTCACACAACCATTAAGCATGAGTGGAAGAAAGGTTTTTGTGTTATCATTCATATTCTCTGAAGAATGGCCAAGAAATCATAAATTCTCCCAGGGTATGTAAACTTATGAGCACAAATGTAAGTGTTTCTAGCCCTCTGTAACATCGAAGTGTTCCCACTGTTAAAATCAGACTACAAAACACAACGTTCAGAGGCATCCAAAACTGCCTGCAAGCTCACGTCCAATAGGTCTGGGCTGATAATACATTTTGCTGGTTAATATATCGTTCCACAAATTGTCGATAAACAATATTATTGTCAGCATTATTTTGAGAAAAAAATAAGAACTAATGTCATCATTATATTATAATAATCAAATCAAATCAACTAATGCAAGTATTCTTTTCAAACTTAGATTTTTCATTAGTTTTTTTACTATTGTAATTAGAAGGTCAATAACTTTTAATTATCCTAAATAAGTAAACAATGAAAAATAACATTGACTTTAAAACTGTGTTAGGAATAATTGCACTTCAATAAATATTAAACACCTTAAAGTGCAATTTTTTTTCCCATTTGTAATACCTAGGTTTGCTGGTTTTTTGTTCACTTTCCAACAAATTGGGCATACCGGTACGTGTTAATGGGCTCATGTTGATCACTCGTTTAAAGCTGAAATGTTCCCACACAGGGACATTGGCTTTGCAATTATCGTTTTAGCTCCTAATTTTACCTCACAGTGCTTCTCACTAGCGAGTCGCGACCAGTTTATCCTGTTTGTGTAAGGTAAGGTCATTCTTCCGTCCACCGAGACAAGAAAATGTGGATGACGGACAAGAGGATTCACTCCATTCAATTAATTTTGCTCAGAGTGAACTCTCTTGTTTCCTGTTTGAAAGCAAAGTTATCAAGTTTATTTTCATTTCTCAGTCGATTGAATGATTAATGTTCAAATACATGATCCTTATGGTTTAAAGGGGAACATTATCACAATTTCAGAATGGTTAAAACCATTAAAAATCAGTTCCCAGTGGCTTATTATATTTTTCGAAGTTTTTTTCAAAATTTTACCCATCACGCAATATCCCTAAAAAAAGCTTCAAAGTGCCTGATTTTAACCATCGTTATATACACCCGTCCATTTTCCTGTGACGTCACACAGTGATGCCAATACAAACAAACATGGCGGAAAGAACAGCAAGCTATAGCGACATTAGCTCGGATTCAGATTCGGATTTCAGCGGCTTAAGCGATTCAACAGATTACGAATGTATTGAAACGGATGGTTGTAGTGTGGAGGCAGGTAGCGAAAACGAAATTGAAGAAGAAACTGAACCTATTGAGCCATATCGGTTTGAACCGTATGCAAGCGAAACCGACGAAAACGACACGACAGCCAGCGACACGGGAGAAAGCGAGGACGAATTCGGCGATCGCCTTCTAACCAACGATTGGTATGTGTTTGTTTGGCATTAAAGGAAACTAACAACTATGAACTAGGTTTACAGCATATGAAATACATTTGGCAACAACATGCACTTTGAGAGTGCAGACAGCCCAATTTTCATCAATTAATATATTCTGTAGACATACCCTCATTCTGAAAGCTGATCTGTCCAGTTTTGGAGTTGATGTCAGCAGGCCAGGGAAGCTAGGGTCGATATTCTTCTCTTGATCATCTTCGGTGGCATAAGGGACGGTGTGAGCCAAGACATCCAGGGGGTTTAGCTCGCTCGTCTGCGGGAACAAACTGCTGCCATTGCTTGCCGTGCTACCGAGGTCCTTTGTCCCTGAATTGCTCACACACTCCGGCAGATTCAGTGGGGGTCTGGCGGCAGATTTCTTTGACTTTATCGTTGGAAATGCATCTGTTTTGAGTGTCGCAGGATATCCACACATCCTTGCCATCTCTGTCTATCATAGCTTTCGTCGGTAAAGTGTGCGGAACAAACGTCCAATTTCTTGCCACTTTCGCATCTTTGGGCCACTGGTGCAACTTGAATCCGTCCCTGTTCGTGTTGTTACACCCTCCGACAACACACCGACGAGGCATGATGTCTCCAAGGTACGGAAAACAGTCGAAAAAACGGAATATAACAGAGCTGATTTGACTCGGTGTTTGAGAAAATGTCGGATTGCTTCCCGATGTGACGTCACGTTGTGACGTCATCGCTCCGAGAGCGAATATTAGAAAGGCGTTTAATTCGCCAAAATTCACCCATTTAGAGTTCGGAAATCGGTCAAAAAAATATATGGTCTTTTTTCTGCAACATATATTGACGCTTACATAGGTCTGGTGATAATGTTCCCCTTTAAGACTTTGTCATTGTTTAACACGAGTATCCAACATTGTAATTACATTTATACATTGGAAAACCGGAAAATCATCATCGGTCCGATGGAAAGTGCCCAGATTAGGCCAGAATTACTTCCCGACAGGTTTTCAGCCCCGCACCACACTGAACCACCAGCGGTCATATTTAAATGTCTCCAGGGTGTAGGCTTGGCCCATCTAATAGCGTGATGATTCTTCTGCATTGTCAAAGGCATAAAGAGTCTCACAGTGACAGAGTGCAAGCGGGAAGGGTTCTAGCGGACCCTCCAGGGCCGACCGGCCGAACGGGCGCCGCGCTCGACTGCATGGACGGATCGCATTATTGCCCGTTGCCTCTGACTGAGTTATATAACTTTTTTTTTTTTTTTTTACAATAAGCCATGGTAAACTCCCGCTCCATTTCTGACTACATTGACTTTAGAGGCCAATTTAATGGTAGATTTGCTTGGCTGACAGTCATGAGATTGACCGTGACATTCAATGCCCGGGGCACATGAATGCTCTCTAGGTAAAAATGTACAAATTAAAGCTATCTGCCTTGATAGCCCCTGTACAAGCAGAAATCCCCAAAGGTACAATTTTATGCTTTTATATGGTTTTGATTATATGCCATTTTTGCAGCATAAGCATATATATTTATATGCTGTGTGTATGTATATACCAACGTGTGTGTATATATATATATATATATATATATATATATATATATATATATATATATATATATATATATATATATATATATATATATATATATATATACATACAGTATATACACACATCATACTTGCCAACCCTCCCGGGATAAATATTCTCCCGAAAATCTCCCGATTTTCAGCCGTCGCTGGAGGCCACGCCCCCTCCAGCTCCATGCGGACCTGAGTGAGGACAGCCTTTTTTCACAGGACAACAGGGTGACAAGAAATAAATCATCCAGACTAGAGATACATTGTATTATTATGTTTATCTTACCTACAAATAAATATATTTATTAATTTAAAAAAAAAAAAAATACATTTTTACTATATTTTGCTAAAAACATCAAAATTAATTGTATTTTTTCTGACTCCTTATTACATCCAGGCATTAGAATTATACATTAAAATAAACATATTTGAAATAATTAATTTTAAATGATCATAATAATTCATTTAAAATGACCATATTTAATTATTAAAATAATTGCTTGTTTATCAACACTGTTAGCATTTTATTCATTAGATTTTGAAGCTGTCAGAAGCCAAGTTATGTTATATTCCTTAATATTTATTTATGCAAGTTTGAAGTATCAATTATCTAAACACAGTTTTGTTTGCATATTTTCAGGATGTAGATATATATATATATATATATATATATATATATATATATATATATATATATATATATATATATATATATATATATGTATGAAATACTTGACTTGGTGAATTCTAGCTGTCAATATACTCCTCCCCTCTTAACCACACCCTCAACCACGCCCTGCCCCACCCCCGAACACGCCCCCACACCCCACCTCTCGAAATCGGAAGTCTCAAGGTTGGCAAGTATGACACACATACGGGGCGGCATGGCGTAGTCGGTAGAGCGGCCGTGTCAGAAACCTGAGGGTTGCATGTTCGCTACCCGCCTCTTGACATCCAAATTGCTGCCGTTGTGTCCTTGGGCAGGACACTTCACCCTTGCCCCCAGTACCGCTCACACTGGTGAATGATGGGTGGTGGTCGGAGGAGCCGTAGGCGCAAACTCAGTCTACCCCAGGGCAGCTGTGGCTACAAATGTAGCTTACCACCACCAGGTGTGAATGAATGATGGGTTCACACTTCTCTGTGAAGCGCTTTGAGTGTCTAGAAAAGCGCTATATAAATCTAATCCATTATTATTATTATTATTATTATTATTATTATTATAATGTCATGGCTGTCTTGAGTTTCCAATAGTTTGTACAACTCTTATTTTTTTGTGATAGAGTGATTGGAGCACATACTTGTTGGTCACAAAAAAATGTTCATGAAGTTTGATTCTTTTATGAATTTATTATGGGTCTACTGAAAATGTGAGCAAATCTGCTGGGTCAAAAGTATACATACAGCAATGTTAATATTTGGTTACATGTCCCTTGGCAAGTTTCACTGCAATAAGGCGCTTTTAGTAACCATTCACAAGCTTCTGGCAAGCTTCTGGTTGAATTATTCACCACTCCTCTTGACAAAATTGGTGCAGTTCAGCTAAATTTGCTGGTTTTCTGACATGGACTTGTTTCTTCAGCATTGTCCACACGTTTAAGCAGTACTTTGTGAAGGCCATTCTAAAACCTTAATTGTAGCCTGATTTAGCCATTCCCTTTACCACTTTTGATGTGTGTTTGAGGTCATTGTCCTGTTAGAACACCCAACTGTGCCCAAGACCCAACCTCCGGGCTGATGATTTTAGGTTGTCCTGAAGAATTTGAATGGACATTTTTAAAGTTCTGCATTGGCCCAAACTCTCAAAAATGTGTGCCATTTTTTTACCCGATTCGGACTGTTTAACCATCCACACACACTACTCACCCTAGATATCTAAGGCAAAACATGTTCTCCCTTTCCCCAAATTCCCGGTTTTCCTGGAATTTTCAGAACTTTCTCCCCATTGACTATGAATGGCCAATATGCAAACTTCTGCATATCCTACATTTCTCATCTGATTTGCCAATGCACTGTGAACATACTTGTGAGGACATTAGCATGCTTACGTTTTATGCTAGCTTATTTTTGCTAATTTTGTATGTTTAAACATAAAAATCATGGTTTGTTATACTCACTGCTGTCATGCAAGTATGCTAACAGTTCACGTGTGTTAGCATGTTAACATAGTTGTGAGTATGTTAGCATGCTAACATTTTATGCTAGTTTTTTTTGTGTGCAAATTTTGTATGTTTAAACCTATGGTTTGTTATACTCGGAACTGTCATGCAAGTAGTTGCATACTTGTGCGAACGTTAGCATGCTAACATTTTATGCTAGCTTTTTATTTGCTAATTTTGTGTGTTTAAACCTAAAAATCATGTTTTTGATAATCAAAGAGCTGTCCAGTACGTTAACTGTCAGCATTTTTATGAGAATGTTAGCATGCTAACATTTTATGCTAGCTTTTTATTTGCTAATTTTGTGTGTTTAAACCTAAAAATCATGTTTTTGATAATCAAAGAGCTGTCCAGTACGTTAACTGTCAGCATTTTTATGAGAACGTTAGCATGCTAACATTTTTTGCTTGCTTTTTAGCTAATTATTTATATCGAGACCAAAAAACATGAATGTTGATACTTGGTGCCATCTTTGAAGTATGTTAATGTCTCTTATTAGCATGCTAACATTTTTTGCTAGCTTTTTTTTAAAGCTAATTTTGTATGTTTACACCTACAAATCATGGTTTGTGACACTCAGTTTTAGGTCAGCTTTAGGTCTTCAACATTTCAAACACTTTCGATATTGATTGAATTTTTTTTTTGATTGAAGTATTTATTTCAAACCTGCACAATACAACAACACACATTTTTTTTTTTTTTTTTTACATTTTGGCAGAGACATTTATGCATGGCTTGAAAAGGGGTTGGATGAAGCAATTGCTTATAATATCCCAACCCCTCTCACTCACTCCCTATTTAACATAAACAATATAATACAAGAACAATACTATACAAACAAAAACAAGAAAAACTCCTATACACTAACAATACAATAGTACCACTGTTACTATGGGACAAGACAAGACGAGACAAAACACACACACACACACGCACGCACACACACACACACACACACACACACACACACACACACACACACACACACACACACACACACACACACACTCTCTGACCATACACCTCTCTCCCATCGCTCTGTGCTGAGGGCATCACTCTCTTTCCTCCTCGTACATCTTCAGTACTTCTTTTTTAAACAGTCTTTTAAATGTAATCATGTTAGAACAGGTTTTTAACTGGTCCCCTAAGTTGTTCCACAGACTGACTCCACGCACTGAAATGCACATTGATTTTAAAGTTGTTCTAAATTTAGGAAAATATAATTTTTTGTTTCCTCTTAGACTGTAACTATGGTGAGCATCTCTATCCTGGAATAGGTTTTGTATATTGGATGGTAGAGAGTTTTGGGATGCCCTAAACATAA
Organism: Nerophis lumbriciformis; assembly: GCF_033978685.3. Taxonomy (NCBI): domain Eukaryota; kingdom Metazoa; phylum Chordata; class Actinopteri; order Syngnathiformes; family Syngnathidae; genus Nerophis; species Nerophis lumbriciformis. Next base: position 22,172,287 of record NC_084559.2, read on the forward strand.
TTTGAGCAGTTTTAAAGTTGATCACATCGTGCAGTTTAAGTTGCTTTAACTCCATGAATAGTGGATTCGAACGATGTAAGTAGTGAACATTGGACACAATCCTAATGGCCTTTTTCTGCAGAGTGACTAAAGGCTGTAGATGAGATTTATAACAATTTCCCCAGACTTCAACACAATAGTTTAGATATGACATAATAAATGAATGATACAATAAAAGCAGAGCATTGGTGTTCAATAAATGACATGATCTCCTCATCATTCCAACACATTTAGCAACTTTTGTCCTTAGGTAATTTATATGAGGCTTCCATGATATATTTTCCATCTATTACCACTCCTAAAAATGAATTTTGTTGGACATATTCTATTGGTGTATCATCAATAACAATCCTGATGGGTATTTCACTTTTGCGATTGCTAAAGAGCATGATTTTGGTCTTCTTTAAATTCAGAGACAATTTGTTGGTATTAAACCACGTTTTTAACTTGATCATCTCCTCAGTTACAGAGGCCAGAAGTTGCTTCAGGTCGTCACCTGCACATGTAATGGTTGTATCGTCAGCAAAGAGGATGAACTTCAGCAGTGTTGATACTTTACATATTTCATTGATATACATTATAAATAGTGTGGGTCCTAGTATCGAGCCCTGGGGGACTCCACAGGTTATGTTCATGAGTGTAGATTGATGTTGGTCGATCTGAACAATCTGCTGTCTCTCATTCAAGTAGCTCTTCAGCCATTTCCCTGCCACTCCCCTTATGCCATAGTTTTCCAGTTTATTTACCAACATCTGGTGGTCAATGGTATCGAAAGCCTTTTGCAGATCAATAAAAATTCCTATAACAAATTTGTTTTTCTCGATACCATTAGTAATGTTCTCTATTAAATCACTTAAAGCTAATGAAGTTGACCTATTTTGTCGGAACCCATATTGACAATCATATAATAATTTGTGCTTTCCAATGAAGCCACGAAGTCTATTATCAAATAATTTTTCCAATATTTTTCACAACTGTGGCAGAAGGGAGACGGGCCGGTAATTTGTGAAGTGGTGTTTGTCTCCAGATTTGAAGATGGGGATGACTTTTGAGAGTTTCATTTGTGAAGGAAATTGTCCAAGTTGAAAAGATAAATTGCATATGTATGTGAATGGTTTGATGATTTCTTCCGCTACGTTCCGGACGGTCCTCATGTCGAGGTCATAAATGTCACGTGATGTTTTGTTCTTGCTTTTCTGAATAACCTCTAAGACTTCCTTTTCGACAGTCGGAGTAAGGAACATCGAATAAAGATTTTTTTCAATAAGTTCCGTGGGCTGTTCATCATTAATTGGGATTTTTTTTGCCAGCTCAGGCCCAATATTAACAAAAAACACGTTGAAGCCGTCAGCAATCATCTTCTTGTCAATTATGATTTGGTCGTTCTCAACAAAAAACTCTGGATAACAAGGACTGTTTGAACCATGCCCAATAATTGTATTTAATACCTTCCAAATTCCCTTTATATCATTTTTCTTTTGGATTAATAATTTGGTGGTGTATTCTTTCCTGCTTGCTCTTAATATGCTGGTTAATTTATTTTTATATGTTTTGTATTTTTGTTCTGTTTCTATGGTTTGATGCTTAAAAAAAGTCCTATATAAATAATTTTTCTTTTTGCAAGCGTTCGCAAGCCCTTTGGTTATCCATGGAATTTTTGTGGAGTTAGTTATAGTGCATTTTTTGATGGGGCAGTGTGTATCATAAAGTGAGAAAAAAATGTCATGAAATAAATTATAAGCTGCATTTATATCTGACGTTTGAAAAACAGAATCCCAGTTTTGTTTCGCTAAATCATTCTTTAGTGCTGTTAATGATCTTTCTGTTGTGTCTCTACGATAATATTCACTATTTACAGGTTTGGATGTTTTGCAGTTAATATTGTACACCATGAACACTGGTAAATGATCACTGACATCACTAACTAACAAGCCTCCAGTTACAGTCTGATCTACAATGTTACAAAATATGTTGTCAATAAGTGTCGTGCTGTGTGTTCAATATTCAAACTATTCTGTCATTCTACATCCCATCAGTATTTCAGTTGAGCTTCAGCATCGGGGCTTTCACACGCAATTCCTACAGGAATTGCACATTGTAGTTATCTTTTCTTCATTCCCTCTAACACTGTACAATGTCTTAATTCTCTGTTCAAGGTAGCCAGACTGCTTGCTATTTTTACTGAAGTACATCTCGCCGCATGTTTTGTGTCTAGAACAACTGAGCAAATGATGTTATGAATTTGTTCCTCTGATCTAGAAAACTACTTTTTAAAGAACTTTTCACTGCAAGCTAACTGACACTTTGTATTTCTCTTGCAGTTACAGAGAAAGAAGTGCAACAGTGGTAAGTCTGGGCTTTCATTCCTCATTATGAGATCCACTTTCATACATTTTAGCCAGGATTTGGTCTCTCAACCAAAGTTTGCTTATTTGTATATAACACTTCAAGGGTGTGCCCCGCCTTCCGCCTGAGTGTAGCTGGAATAGACTCCAGCACCCCTGCGTCCCCGAGTGGGACACACAGTTGAAAATGGATGTATGGTTGGACTTCAGTTCTTAAAAATAGATTGACTTTTAGACCTGATAACGTTGATGTGTTCCTGAACTACCTTTTTGCACTATTTGGATAAGAAAAATCTTATCAGGGAAGAATGGTGGGGGCTATAAGGAAATTTGACTTTCAAATACTTAATGACTACACTATCTACACTGCCAAAAATGACCATAAAAACTATGGCAAGCATTTGTTAAATAGCAACAGTAAAACACCATACAATCAAAATTAGTTTATCACAGTAGTAAAGGCAGTGAATTCCTGCAAACCAAGAAACAGTAGATAACCTAAATTACTATGGTTCTTATACGTAGAAAACAAATGCCTTTACTGTGAGAATAATGAAAAATTGTACAATGCATTTGCAAATAGTCTAATATCACAAGCATGCAAATATTCTAAAATATATGGCATTATTCTGTCTAAAGATTCTGGAGATTGTTCATTTAAATGTACAGCATAAATGAATTGTTTTAGGGGTTTGTGTTAAAGCATTAGCCTCGTTAACGTTTGGCTTACAACATGTTTTCTTGTATTTTTTATTTAGCAAGTCGTCTCAGACATTGAGGGGTTACGTCTATGTGCTTCATTGTAAACTGCATCGAAATGAACCACCCAGTGTGTTTAAGTGTACTGGAACTGGTTGCAAGAAGCTATTTAACAGATACGGGGTATCTAAGGTAGGGATGTCCCGATCCATGTTTTTGCACTTCCGATCCGATACCGATATTGTTTTTGCATTTCCGATCCGATACCGATACTGACCGATACCGATACTGACCGATACTGGCCTATCCGAGCATGTATTAAAGTTTAAAGTTATTTAGCCTACTTAGTTGTCAGAATCATGTTGAAAAGGGTTTTAGTACTCTTGATAACAACTAGCCAGCTGAATTAGGGGAGTTTGAATAATACACAATGGTTGGTAACAAGAAACTGACCTGTTTATTCAAGGATAAACACAAAATAGACAAAATTATACATGACAAACATAAATGGCATCATTGAACTAGGGCTGGGTGATATGGCCTTTTTTTAATATTGCGATATTTTAAGGCCATATTGCGATACACTATATATATCTCGATATTTTGCCTTTGCCTTGAATGAACACTTGATGCATATAATCACAGCAGTATGATGATTCTATGTGTTTTGATTGATTGATTGAGACTTTTATTAGTAGGTTGCACAGTGAAGTACATATTCCGTACAATTGACCACTAAATGGTAACACCCGAATAAGTTTTTCAACTTGTTTAAGTCATTGATTCATGATACAGATATATACTATCAGATATATACTATCATCATAATACAGTCATCACACAAGATAATCACATTGAATTATTTACATTATTTATGATCCAGGGTGTGGAGGGGGGTGCCTGATGTAAGTGTCAAAAAGACAGCCAAAAGAGTTTGATATGAGAATAAATCTAAAGTTAAAATATAGGGTAGAAATGCACCCATTTGCAGGAAATGTAGTCTTGATTTTCAAAATGTTCTTTCAAGGCTTGCATGTCTACATTAAAACATTCTTCTTCATACTGCATTAATATATGCTACTTTTAAACTTTCATGCAGAGAAGGAAATCACAACTAAAAAAATCACAAATTTTTTCATACGGTGTTGATGTGGAAATTTTTGCCTCTGCATTTTGATGGTGTGGACGTGTGGCACCGAATGGAGATAAGCGTCTTGACAGACGTCACAATATTTGAACAATGATGATGTTGTCTCTGTCGTGTCCGTGTGTCGAAAATTGTTATGCGCTTATTTTTTTATTTGATTTTGTGCGTGGCATGGATTTGCTATGCGCAGAGGACGCTTAAACAGTGCGCAATTGCACAGGCGAGGGAGCGTTGCTCGCACGGCTGCGCTAGCATCACAGCTAACGTTAGCCATGCTGCTACCTCTCTGCTCGGGGAGGACGTATACGTATGTGACGTATGACGTGACAGTATGTGACGTGTGTAAGAAGGTGCGCTCGCTGTCTGTGAGAGGGAGACACAGGAAAGAGTGAGAAGAGCCTGTCGTGTAATGCCAGCAGCTAAAAGCAACTGCGTGAGAATTGTGGATGTGTTGAAGGTGTGCTGGAAAATGCGGAACGGAAATTACGGAGCAGCAGAAAAGTGTAATGTATTATTTAAATCGGTGCGTTGGAAAACACGGACCAGAGTTTTTTTTTAAACTGGATCTGGATCGGCATTTTCCCATGCCTTGCCGATACGCATTTTTTGGCAAATATCGGCAGCCGATCCGATCCAAATATCGGATCGGGACATCCCTAATCTAAGGCTCATTTTTAATAGCTCACTTGAAGGAACATTTTGTAGAGGGCTATGTTGTGAAACTTGTACAATTACTTTCAAGTTAAAACCATGTACCGCTCACATGTCTCGTAAACACTGGCATTTTGCAGATACTAGATACGGTGGGGAAGTGGTTAGCGCTAGTACCTTGTTCTGAGAATGTCCTGGATTCGATTCTATCCAGGGGTCTTTTTTGTGTGGATTTTCTCGTTCTACCCATGACTGCGTGGGTTCTCTCCAGGTACTCCGGCTTCCTCCCACCAAGGGATAGGCTGATTGGCAACACTAAAATTGGCCACAATTTGTTTTACGGTAAATTCCGGGCAACCACAGCTGCCAGTATTTTACTGTAAATTCTATAGGTTTTTTCGTAAAAAGGTAACAATTTATCAGTTTTTTCATAGAAATTTACTGTAAGCAAAAATAGTTATCAACTGTAAAATAACGGATTCGACATCAACATACCGTAATGTGCTATATACCCCGTGACTGTATTTTAATCAGTGAATTCCGGCAACCACAGCTGATTGTATTTTACTGTTAATTGAGCCACTTCTGAGAGCTATTCCTTCCTATTTGTTCTCTATTTGTTAAAACATGTTGATTTGCTCGGTCAGAGCCCACAATATGATATAGCATGTACAGTACATAGATCAAAATGACATATTTATTTGCGAGAGAAACCCAAGGCCAGGAGAAGTCACACAACAGTAGTGAGAGTGATGATTACTGTTGAAGTGTGAATTTCTGAATGTGATTGCAAAGGCATGATCTGACAGCCGCAGGCATTCGGGTAGCAAGTTCTGCACCTTCATTACGGAGACGATTCAAGCATGAGTGCAGTCATCTCTTTTGTTTGCTGAATGCTGATGCTGCTAGGGTATTGTTTAGGGGGGGAAATGAAAAAACAAAGAATAGCACATCTAATAAAAGAGAGCACCATAATAAAACAATCATCCTTTCTTGTTCACACTTCAGTTCTCGTGCTTTGGTTTTAAATTTCATAATCAAATTACTCATGCTTGAAGAGAGCTCTGCTCGTCATTGTTAATGAGTCCGGTTAGAGATGGCCTCCAAGGTGTCTTGTCGGAATTCCACCCTTTAGTCCCCCGACCTCAGAATATACTGTATTTTATAGAGCCAGCCAGCCCACCATCACTCTCCCTATTTTTCATGAAAACGTATGCATGAGTCGTCACTTGGAAATTAACTGCAATCTACATGACTGAGTCTAAGGGGTGGGAGAGAATTTTACCAGGGGAAATGCCAGATGGCGTGTAATTAGCGCACACGTACTGACACAAGAATTAGCAAGGTTAGCAGAATGCATGTGTTGCACATTAAAATCTAATCTAATTCTTCCCAAAAGAGATATAATTGTTTGCCTGAAACTCACTAGAAATCAATGCTGTAATATCAATTTCGAACTAATGTTGAAACCAACCATGAAAATAATCCTACAGAATTCCAAAGCAAGCACTCCAAGCCGATAACTGAGGGCTATAGTGTCAGTAATAAATACTTTATATGCCTGCTGGATCTTTATTGTATTCTTATGGACAATTATGATTCTGCTCCGCTCCTACACTGTGCAACACGACTACAAGCACAGACTGTGTGTGTGTGTGTCACCAAGTCAGATTTCTCGTACATACTCATGTTCTTGACACATAAAGGTGATTCTGAATAAGGCTGTGACGATTGGCTGAGACTAACGTGCTGTGTGTCGTCTGGTGACTCCAGACATGCTGGTGTAAGTGGAATGAATGTTACTAAATCAACTTAGCAATGTGAATTATTTTGGCTGAAAAAAAAGAATGCATTGGTGTTACTGTGCAAGTGAAATTATGGGGGAAATAATAATTTGATGTGTTGCGATTTGTGAATCTCGTTCCTTACATGAGCAGTTAAGATCAGTCCAGAGAGACAATATAAAACAAAAACACCCAGATAAAAAATTAATGGTTACAAATGTATTTGTTTTTAATTGAGTGAAATGATGTGCTACTGAAGCACACAAATGTGTGCTGTCCTAATTGCCATGATACCCAGCCCTAGTTCCTTCAGCAAGAAGCTTAATAAGAATGTTGACTCTCATTCTGAAGCTATATGCAAGAGCTCACACCATGCTGTTTCTGAGGATGGTTCTGAGAAAGGGGAGCGATCAGGTCAGTTATACATCTATAATATTAACTAGTATCACTGTCACCAAGAAAACCATTCGTATTGAGATCTTGCAGTGGCATCAAGGTACCGCTTAAAAAGGCACATATAAGGGCGCATGAAAATCAAATCTTCAATAATCTCCCAAACACTGATGACTGACCATTTAGGATTATTATTAAAGAACAAAACAATAAATTTGGAAACAAATACAATTAGAATTAATATTTTATAAGTTACCGTATTTTTCGGAGTATAAGTCGCTCCGGAGTATAAGTCGCACCGGCCGAAAATGCATTAAAGAAGGAAAAAAAACATATATAAGTCGCATTTTTGGGGGAAATTTATTTGATAAAGCCCAACACCAAAAATAGACATTTGAAAGGCAATTTAAAATAAATAAAGAATAGAGAACAACAGGCTGAATAAGTGTACGTTATATGAGGCATAAATAACCAACTGAGAATGTGCCTGGTATGTTAACGTAATATATTATGGTAAGAGTCATTCAAATAACTATAACATATAGAACATGCTATACGTTTACCAAACAATCTGTCACTCCTAATCGCTAAATCCCATGAAATCATATACGTCTAGTAGGGCTGCGAATCTTTGGGTGTCCCACGATTCGATTCAATATCGATTCTTGGGGTCACGATTCGATTATAAATCGATTTTTTTCGATTCAACGCAATATTCGATTCAAAAACGATATTTTTCCGATTCAAAACAATTCTCTATTCATTCAATACATATGATTTCAGCAGGATCTACCCCAGTCTGCTGACATGCAAGCAGAGTAGTAGATTTTTGTAAAAAGCTTTTATAATTGTAAAGGACAATGTTTTATCAACTGATTGCAATAATGTAAATTAGTTTTAACTATTAAATGAACCAAAAATATGACTTATTTTATCTTTGTGAAAATGTTGGACGCAGTGTGTTGTCAAGCTTATGAGATGCAATGCCAGTGTAAGCCACTGTGACACTATTGTTCTTTTTTTTTTTGTATTTATTTTTTTAAATAAATATCTAATGTTAATGTCAATGAGGGATTTTTAATCACTGCTATGTTGAAATTGTTACTAATATTGATACTGTTGTTGATAATATTTATTTTTGTTTCACTACTTTTGGATGGTTCTGTGTCATGTTTGTGTGTCCTCTCAATTGCTCTGTTTATTGCTGTTCTGAGTGTCGCTGGGTCGGGTTTGGTATTTTGTTATGGTATTGCTGTGTATTGTTTTGTTGGATTGATTAATAAAAAAATAAAAAATAAAAAAAATAGATTTTTGAAAAATGAGAATCGATACTGAACCATACAATGTGGGAATGGCGATTTGAATTCAAATCGATTTTTCCCACACCCCTAAAGTCTAGTCTGTTACGTGAATGAGCTAAATAATATTATTTGATATTTTACGGTAATGTGTTAATAATTTCACACATAAGTCGCTCCTGAGTATAAGTCGCACCCCCGGCCAAACTATGAAAAAAACTGCGACTTATAGTCCGAAAAATACGGTATGCGGGCACTTGAAAATCAAATCTTCAACAATCTCCCAAACACTGATGACTGACCATTTAGGATTATTATTAAAGAACAAAACAAAAAATTAGGAAAAAAAATACAATTAGAATTAATATTTGATAAGTTCCTGAGTTGTCTCAGCATCCAAATAATCATCAATCAGTTCCATTAAAAAATGTGTAACTGTTGATTAGAATATTCTGAATATCGTATTTGCGGATGTTGTTCTGTTGTTGTTGTTTTTGTTTTCTCCGTCTTAACCCCTCTTATCCCCTTCTTGTACCCCATTTTTTTCTTCTTTCTATCCCCTCCTGCTCCGGTCCGGCTGTGCCAAACATGAAATAAATCAATGTATTAAAGTCAAACACAAATAAGGCAACAAGAGACATATCCTACGCTTCTCTTTTGTAATGTAAATCCCTACAGCAGATATGGGCATCTACATCAACAATATGATTTGCCTTAGTGGCTGGACAGGACTTCCATCCATCCATCCATCCATTTTCTACCCCTTGTCCCTTTCAGGGGTCATGGGGGTTGCTGGAACCTATGTGAAATAAAATAAAAAAATATATTTCTATTTCAAATCCTATATAGCAGTGGTCCCCAACCGGTACCGGCCCGTGGATCGATTGGTACCGGGCCGCACAAGAAATTTTAAAAAAAACATTTTTTTTTTTTTTAATTAAATCAACTTTAAAAAAAACAATATACACTTACAATTAGTGCACCAACCCAAAAAACCTCCCTCCCCTATTTACACTCATTCACACTCATTCGTACAAAAGGGTTGTTTCCTTCTGTTATTAATATTTCTGGTTCCTACATTATATATCAATATATATCAATACAGTCTGCAGGGATACAGTCCGTAAGCACACATGATTGTATTTTTATATGACAAAAAAAAAAACGTTGACCGGTCCGCAGCTACAAAAAGGTTGGGGACCTCTGCTATATAGGGTATAATTATATAATATGTCATCAAATATATCTATATAAAACTGTCTAAATCTAATGCAAAACATTCCAATATATATAACTGGTCTTGTATCTTGTTCATGATAAACCAAGGACTATTGCACAAGTGCAAATTACTCTATAATTCATTGTGAATTATGAAATACTATTTCACACTCTTCTAAAGCTTAAAGGAACCACTCTTATGTATGCACCAGCGTGTTTGTCAATGCACGCTTTCTTCTGCCTGCCAGATATAATATTTTAATGTTGGGTTAACTGACTGAGGAATTCAGGTGAAGTGCCTTGGCCTGAAAAATATGACACGGATTATATATTTTGCACTCTAAATCCCAATTCAGATGTATATTCTCTCTGCATAATAGCGAGACGCGCTTTCATTTCCTGGCATTTCAAAGAAAATGGCACGGTGCTCTCTCCTCTTGCTGAACTTCAAGCGGCAGTCCTTAAAACGCTTCCCTCTTGTCAATGACTGCATGGCGCTTGCTTCATTATCTCCAGAGCAGATTAAAGGTAGTTTAACAGAAGTGTGAAGCTAACAGATGTACTCTGCATCAGAGCACTCCTCCTCCAGCAATGCTCCCCTGTGAAAACCCGGGGAAGTTTTGTCAATGATCAAATGCAAAGGCTTACTTGAATGCATTTTCTAACTACAGTATTGTGAGTGTTATTATTGTCACTTTTCTTTTATATCAAGGTTTACGTCACCACTCTCTTGTTTTCTCCCTATCAGTTAATGTTAGACTGATTTCTTCATGTAGCTGTACTAGGAAACTGCCCACCTTTGAGTGACTTGACTTGAAATTGCTGATGAATAGTGTCTACTAGGGGTGTAACAGTACGTGTATTTGTATTAAACCGTTTCGGTACGGGGGTTCCGGTTCGGTTCGGAGGTGTACCGAACGAGTTTCCACACGGACATATTAAGTAACGTAACGCACGTTGTGTAAACAATGCACACTGAGGCACAACACACGGAAGTGTGTTGTGCCTCAGTGTGCATTGTTTACTCAAAATGCCGGACATTTGAGGCATTTAAGAAACTCCGCCCTGACAGCTCCACAAAAGAGGACATGAAAATTTTAACAATTTTTAAAAAAATTCAAAATGTTCCTTTTTTTTCTTTCTTTTTTTTTTCTCAGTGTACATGAATGAAGGTGTGTGTTGCTGGACCCGACTTGGACATTATCTGGACTGGACCTGGTTTAAAAAAAAAATACTTTAAACTAAGCTAATTTCATTTACAACCAGGTCTGGTGAAGATAAGGTCCTTTTTTTTTTTTTTTTTTTCTCTTTTTTTTCCTCTTTTTTTTTTTTTTAGATAAGATGAATAAATATTTTCTTGGATAAAAAAGAAAGTAAAACAATCTAAAATAATTACATAAGAAAAAAGAAAGAAAAAATAGTAATTAAATGAAAATGTTAGTGGACCAGCGGCACAAACAATCAAGTGTGCTTCAGGGACTGTGTCCCTTGCAGAAGTGTTGTCCATGTTGTGGGAACCAGAATATTGATAGCAGAAAGAAACAACCCCTTTTGTGTGAGTGGGTGTGTATGAGTGTGAATGGGGGAGGGAGGGTTTTTTTTGGGTTGATGCACTAGTTGAAAGTGGATCGTGTGTTTTTTGTCTATGTTGATTTAATTAAAAAAAAAAAAAAAAAAGGGGGACATGAGTTAGTGTTGCATGTATTTTCAATGTACATTCAGGGTTAAGAAGGGGTTAAAAACAAAACAAATTGTGCGCGCAGCAGCATTCGTGAGGGAGGGGCAGAGACAGAGAGAGCGAGAGAGTTCTGATAAACGCGCATGCGTTGCCAGGCTCTGCTTTTTATCCATAGATTTATCAGATTTAATTTTTTATTATCTATAGCAGGGGTGTCAAAAGTGTGGGCCGGAGGCCATTTGCGGCCCACAGCTAATGTTTTAAAGGCCCATGGCACATTCTAAAAATACTACTAAAATAAACAAAAACATAACAAAAGTGAAATAAAAAAGCTTAAAGGTTAAATGTAATTTAGAAAAAGTTGCAATGTTGACTAATAAAACAAAGCTGTTTTTTTTTCTTTCAAACTGTCATTGCTCAAAACATAATATTGAATCAAAATCAATGTTATTATGAATTATTGACCTATCCAGCGTTCCGATTACTTCACATCAAATATTCCACTAAGAAAAATATTTTTGGTGGAAGATTTTGCAAATTTGGTAAATAAATAACCCAAAAATTTATATTTTGTTGTTTTCTTACTATACTGAAAATGAACCGAACCGTGACCTCTAAACCGAGGTACGTACCGAACCGACATTTTTGTGTACCGTTACACTCCTAGTGTCTACATTTAGTTTAATAGACATTAAGTCGCTCTCTAGATATGTTGTTTCCAGAGGCAAGAGGAAGCCCTCAGACTTATCTATAAGCTGTGCATTTGATCAAAAGAAGACGAGAAAGTAATTTGATTAAAGCGAATCACTCAGGGCTTGCTATTGGATTAGGGCGATTTTGTTATCTGTGAATGAGACAAATAGCCTTGCATTCACTTTTTTTTTTTTTTTTTTTTTTTTTTTTTCAAACGCATCCTTACAATGTCCCCAGTGCAGACGTACAGACTTTATCATGATTGTGTTAACCTGTAGTCTTTAGTTCTACATTCCCTTTACGTGATGTGTTTGTTGTCCCGACAGGTACAAAGGCTTCATTAAAGATTGTCCCAGTGGCCAGCTTGATTCTGTGGGCTTTCAGAAGATATACAAGCAGTTCTTTCCTTTTGGAGATCCCACAAAGTTTGCCTCTTTCGTGTTCAATGTGTTTGATGAAAACAAGGTTTGTAATGTGCACTTTCTAATACCATATTCAAGGAAACCCTTACAGTTGTGACTGGAGATGTGCGGAGTAATCTGCCATCGATCAGTATCGGCCGATTTCCGAGAAAAATATGTGATCGACCTTTGCCGATTCATGCCTTTTTATGCCGATACCCCCCTGGCTTATATATTATTTATTTATGGTCTCTCGGCTGACAGTGGCAGCTAGCAGCTACATGTTTATCCCAATACACAGTGTGTACCGTATTTTTCGGAGTATAAGTCGCTCCGGAGTATAAGTCGCACCGGCCGAAAATGCATAATAAAGAAGGAAAAAAACATATATAAGTCGCATTTTTGGGGAAAATGTATTTGATAAAACCCAACACCAAGAATAGACATTTTAAAGGCAATTTAAAATAAATGAAGAATAGTGAACAACAGGCTGAATTAGTGTACGTTATATGAGGCATAAATAACCAACTGAGAACGTGTCTGGTATGTTAACGTAACATATTATGGTAAGAGTCATTCAAATAACTATAACATATAGAACATGCTATACGTTTACCAAACAATCTGTTACGGTAATGTGTTAATAATTTCACACATAAGTCGCTCCTGAGTATAAGTCGCACCCCCGGCCAAACTATGAAAAAAAACTGCGACTTATAGTCCGAAAAATACGGTAGTCATTACCTCCATTGCGACAGATAAACTGCATTTTTTTAGTTAATCATTATCAAATACCTTTATCACTGGAGGACAAGCCTAAACATGTTACACACCGAGCGTGAGTAAGCAAGTAACAGCCATGCTAATCACTAAGCTAGCTACTGAGCAATCTTAAAACAACACAAGAAAAAAGTGCTTAGTAAACTTTAAGAAGTCGAGATGAAACCGCGTTGCAACAGAAAGTAACCAGTACGAATCAACCTTAAAACATTACAAAAACCCAAGGAATATGGGGGTCATTACATCCTTGCAAATAAACTACAATAGATATTAAAATGGATCCATCCCAACTAGGGCTGCAACAACTAATCGATTAAATCGATTAAAATCGATAATAAAAATAGTTGCCGATTAATTTAGTCATCGATTTGTTGGATCTATGCTATGCGCATGCGCAGAAGCAATTTTTTTTAATTGTTTTTAATTTTTATAAACCTTTATTTATAAATTGCAACATGTACAAACAGCTGAGAAACAATAATCAAAATAAGTATGGTGCCAGTATGCTGTTTTTTTTCAATAAAATACTGGAAAGGATAGAAATGTAGTTTGTCTCTTTTATCCGATTATTAATCGATTAATCAAACTAATAATCGACAGATTAATCGATTATCAAATTAATCGTTAGTTGCAGCCCTAATCCCAACAATATTAGATTATTTATGGTTAGATATTCAGCCAGGAAATCCCAATTTCTGACTTGCCCTTATTAGCCAAATTCTTCGAAAACACAACTGTTTTAAAAGTATTAATATGGGACGGCGTGGCGCAGTGGAAGAATGGCCGTGCGCGACCCGAGGGTCCCTGGTTCAATCCCCACCTAGTACCAACCTCGTCATGTCCGTTATGTCCTGAGCAAGACACTTCACCCTTGCTCCTGATGGGTGCTGGTTAGCGCCTTGCATGGCAGCTCCCTCCATCAGTGTGTGAATGTGTGTGTGAATGGGTAAATGTGGAAGTAGTGTCAAAGCGCTTTGAGTACCTTGAAGGTAGAAAAGCGCTATACAAGTACAACCCATTTATCATTTATTTAATATACGCACTACCGTAACAGCTTGATGGGAATTAAAAAAAAAATGGGACCCTGCTCACTCCCTGCCAAATTAAGCCTATTTGGAATAATCCTGATTTTCTGCTCAACAAGAAACCATTGAACTTTCCAACATGGCATGATAAGGGAGTCAGATGCTTTGAAGATATCATCAATGGAAACAGTTTTAAAGACTTAATAACACAGTATGCAATGAATCCTAACAAATTCCTAGAATATATACGAAGCAAGATTCAACAAAACAACATGGGAAAGTAACCCCACTACCGTTAAATTCTTCAAAATATCTGCTCCTGACGTCGTATTCGTTTAATCTGGAGCCAGAAGATGTTTAAAGAGGACACGATGCATAAACTTAAAATCAGAAGTATTTATTCCCTATTGGATACAATTCTAATACAATTTGTCTGAGCGCTATCTGTCCCTAGTAGCATTTAATACGGCGACTTACACAGGGCTGTCCGGAGGCGCCCTCTCCCTCGCGCTCTTTCGTAATCCCTTCATCCTTCATTATCTTGATTATATCCCAACATAATATATCCCAACACTCCCAAAACTTTATCCAAATGTTATGCTTTATTATTTAAAAAGATAACACAATAGCTATACTAACTTCCAAATGGAACCTATATGTATCCACAAGCTGTGACACAGAATTCCGAAAACAAATATGCCTCAATACTTCTCGTTTGATTAAGAATCCAAATTTAACATTTTACAGAATACATTACGCCGGTCAAAGAATGTTTAAAATGGGTTCAGCTGACTCTAACATTTGTGTACACTGCTCCGATAATAAGATAGGAAACTACTCACTCTCAATGTGGTCCTTTTCTCCTGTCAATAACTTCTGGCGTGGAGTGTGCGAAAACCTTTCACTCGCCTTAGAGATTCCCCATTTCCACCTCCCACTCACTCTGCCTGTTGGGTAATCTCTCCACAACTGATTTTGATACAAACAAATCATACCTTCTTATCAACGCATTAGGCATCGCCAAGAAAACTATTCTCACGAATTGGAAATCAAAAAATAATTTATGTATAACAGGGTTTCCCCGAGACTTCCACGATACCTGTAGTGGTGGGGACCTGGTCACCATGATGTCATCAAATAATTTGTCTAATCTGTTATGATGATACAATGTTCTTAAAAAAAGTTTTTTCACTAGTGTTTTTTTTTATTGTCTTTAGTTTTATCTTGCTTCTGAATGTGTGTTTTAACTCCTATGCAGCACTTTATGAAACTTTTATTGTTTTCTAAAATATGCTGTATAAATAAAGTCAATTGGATTGGATTAAAAGGCTAAAAAATGTATACGTACATTTAAAAACAATTATGTTATTATTCATTGGAATTAGGATATATTTTTATATTGTTTTGCCATATTTTCAATGTGATTTGAGAATTTTTCAAATGTCATTCTAGAGCATACTTGCCAACCTTGAGACCTCCGATTTCAGGAGGTGGGGGGTAGCGGGGGGCGTGGTTGGGGGCGTGGTTAAGAGGGGAGGAGTATATTTACAGCTAGAATTCAACAAGTCAAGTATTTCATATATATATATATGTATATATATATATATATGTATATATATATATATATATATATATATATATATATATATATATATATATATATATATATATATATAGACTTGACTTTCAGTGAATTCTAGCTATATATATATATATATATATTTATTTTATTATATATATATGTATATATATATATATATATATATATATATATACATATATATATATAATAAAATAAATATATATATATATATACGTATATATATATATAAGAAATACTTGACGTTCAATGAATTCTAGCTATATATATATATTTATTTTATTATATATATATATATATAAGAAATACTTGAATTTCAGTTTTCATTTATTTACACATATACACACACATAACACTCATCTGCTCATTGTTGAGTTAAGGGTTGAATTGTCCATCCTTGTTCTATTCTCTGTCACTATTTTTCTAACCATGCTGAACACCCTCTCTGATGATGCATTCTGCTTCGTCTCCTTGTTGTGTGCGCAGTTGTGCACTGCACTCTCTAAAAGCCGTAGATGTTATTGTCACATATGCATGTCCAGTAGATGGCAGTTATGCCCTGTTTAAGAGTGTCACAACATTGCTGTTTGCAGCAGACAAACTGCTTTATGGTCGAAAACGTGACTGCTGTTGATGTGTGTTGTTGCCGCGCTGGGAGGACGTTAATGAAACTGCCTAACAATAAACCTGGAGGGGGCGTGGCCTCCAGTTACGCCAGAATTTAGGGAGACTTTCGGGAGAAAATTTGTCTCGGGAGGTTTTCGGGAGAGGCGCTGAATTTCGGGAGTCTCCCGGAAAATCCGGGAGGGTTGGCAAGTATGTTCTAGAGACTTTTAATGACTTTTTTTTGAATTACTAAAAACTGCTAGAAGCAAATGTAATCTTCTTTTGGTGTTATTATAAAATGTTGTGTTTAAAGACTCTTAACTTCTGTCCCTCGATGTTGCTGACGGAAAAGGCGAGCTACAGTAAGAATTACGTTATGTGTGATGATGATGTGTGACTCAAATGAGAGAGTTGGGTCGAAGATAATACCGAGATTCTTTACCGAGTCGCTTTGTGTAATTGTTAAAGGTAGGAACGGCTGGGGCAGTGAGTGGAATGGCTGGATATAGTTGTTGTGTTCGGGATGGCTGTGGTTGTAATTGTGGTTGTGGTGTTGTTTAATGCAGTGGTGCCCAACCACTGGGCCGCGCCCGGTACCGGTCCGTGGATCGATTGGTACCGGGCCGCACAAGAAATAAAAAAAAATTAAAAATAATTTTTATTTTTTATTAAATCAACATAAAAAACACAAGATACACTTACAATTCGTGCACCAACCCAAAAAACCACCCTTCCCCCATTTACACTCATTCACACTCATTCGCACAAAAGGGTTGTTTCTTTCTGGTTCCTACATTATATATCAATATAGATCAATACAGTCTGCAGGGATACAGTCCGTAAGCACACATGATTGTATTATTTTGGTGTCTTGGTTGGGGCCTGCTGGGTCTAGTCTGTCGTGGCAGCTCGGTGCGCTGCTTGGTATTCTGCAGTGTTGCAAGGCGGCCAGCTGTTGGGGTAGTGACCTTGTATGTCAGCGTGTCTGTTATTTTTTCTTCTCTCTTCCTCTTTCGTCAGGGGGAGCATCCGCCGGGGAAGTTGCTGGATGTTTCATATCCATCGTTAAGGTCCCTGCAGGTGGGGTGCATGGTTACCGTGGCCCCGTGCTGGGCGGTTCTGCAGCGGCCGACTTGGGTGAGGCGGCATAGGGCGAGCCCTGCCGTGCTCTCATGAGGGGGTTGGGCTCGTGGGGGCCCGGTTGCTGGTGGGGCTGGGCGGTCTTCCCGTTCGGCTGTGGGGAGTCTCTGGGCCCCTCGGGGCGGGGTGTCCCGTTTTTCTGCCTGCGTTGGGTGTGGTCTCTTGCTGGCTTTTTTGGCTGGCTGTCCTCTGCTTGTCCCGTGCCTTGTCCTCTGCTGGGTGCATCTGTCTACGGCCTGCCGGGCAGCACGGTGGGCCCCGCTCTGGGGGTTCTGTCCCTGGCCAGCCTGACTGCATGGGGCCGGTGGTCCCTTGTTCCCTGGGCACCGCACCTGCTTTTTTGGGTTGGGCTCTCTCTGTGGATGAGGCCATACTTTGGCTCCCGCACATACTGGGAGACAAATATATTGTACATACAAATACACATATATAAGTATCCCACACTTCTCTTTTGTAAAGTAAATCTGTATAGCAGATATGGGCATCGACATCAACAATATGATTTGCCTGAGTGGCTGAACAAGACAAAAAAAAACTAAAATAAACAGCTATTAACAGGTAGCAACATGAGAATGTATTGGGAAGATAATGTAAAAGCAACTGTTGTGCACGCTGCTCATGGTTATTATTGCACGTAATAGGAGGGCGGATCGATCCATAAATTGGTGGTGTCGATACCAAAGATGCTATCAGTATATGATCGATACTAGAGTAATTTCATCATTGATATTCTTATTTTCACAAAACATTTGTTTTTGTATGTTTTATTAATGTTTACAAATTCAGTGAATAAATCCTTAGACTAATTGAGTTATTGTGTACTTTGTTTTGCTTAATCAATTGTATGTATTAAATAAGAGTGTAAGGATCTAGTTTTATATTTTTATACTGCCAATAATACTTACCATAAATTAAAAAAAAAAAAGGTTAATATATGTGACCGATATTGGCCGATCTCACTCATGGATGATCAGTATCGATATTGGCAGCATGAAATCGGAACATCCCTAGTTGTGACACGTGACTTGTCTGTTTAGTTGTATTAAATAACAATTTGTTTGCAACCAACACATTAAACCCCTGACATCTGTATTTGTCAGATCGGCAAATATAAAATTGGTGCTTTCTGATTTGTGTCCTCCACATCCGGTTTCACCTCATTCGTTGCCAGAATATTCCATTCTTAGAAAGTAAATCACTTTTTAACATCTTATTAGAGACATAGTTTATTATGAACACATGTTTGTGAACCCTTCATGCCAAATGTGATAGTTTTTTCTACGGAGTTGCAATTTTTACGACTAAAACACTTAACTGAAGGCCAAACTGTTACAGTCGGTATTATGTAGATCAAAATTGTTACTGTCGGTATTTTGTAAATCATTTAATTGCAAATTAAAGAGCCCTAAAATTCCCTTTGGAAGCCAACATCTCTGCAAATGTAGGTAAGCCCCTGCAGGGTTGTTGGCTTTGTTTAAGATGGTTTGTGTCTGGAAGACGACAGTCCCTCTGCCTGATGTTTATCTATGACCTTCATTAACGTTATGCGACCCATTGTTGGAGAAGGCATTGATCCCATAACAGTTTTTATGACTTGTGTAACGAGCATTTCCGCTGGAGATAAAGTCTGCCGAGGGCCTGGCTGGCCCCCTACAGCAGTGTTTTTCAACCTTTTTTGAGCCAAGGTGCATTTTTTTCATTGAAAAAATGCAGAGGCACACCACCAGCAGAAATCATGAAAAAAAAAAAACTTAATTAGACAATAAAAAGTCGTTGTCGCAATTGTTGGATAGGAATTTAAACCAAAACCAAACATGCATCACTAAAGCTCTTGTCTCAAAGTAGGTGTACTGTCGCAACCTGTGACATCAAGACATGACTTACTTGGAGTTTTTTGCTGTTTTCCCGTGTGTGGTGTTTAAGTTCTTGTCTTGCGCTCCTATTTTGGTGGCTTTTCCTGTTGCAGATTCATGTCTTCCTTTGAGCGCTATTCCCCGCACCTGCTTTGTTTTAGCAATCGAGAATATTTCAGATGTTGCTATCTTTTTTGTGTGGACATTGTTGTCATGTACGGATGTGCTTTGTGGACACTGTCTCTGCTCCACACGCTGTAAGTTTTTGCTGTCGTCCAGCATTCTGTTTTTGTTTACTTTGTAGCCAGTTCAGTTTTAGTTTCATTCTACATAGCCATCCTTAAGCTTTAGTGCCTTTTCTTAGGGGCACTCATCTATTGTTTATTTTTGGCTTAAACATTAGATACCTTTTTACCTGCACACTGCCTCCCTTTGTCGCCTGCATATTGTGATCACGACAAACCGTCATCATCGTCTCACACGATGAGTTCATACTTGCCAACCCTCCCGAAAATCTCCCGGGGCAACCTTTCTCCCGAATTTCTCCCGATCTCCACCCGGACAACAATTTTGGGGGTGTGCCTTAAAGACACTGTCTTTAACGTCCTTTTTCACCTGAAACCTTCACCCTTAAACAGCCGCACGGTCTCCAGGCGTCCGCTTTTCCTCCATATAAACAGCGTACCGGCCCAGTCACATAATATTGTAGCGTTGGACGGGTTTAACAATGGTCTTTACTCGAAGATGTCAAGATATGCTGACACGTTGTATGATCTTTTAACTGGTTTAAAGAGGAACATTATCACAATTTCAGAATGGTTAAAACCATTAAAAATCAGTTCCAAGTGGCTTATTATATTTTTCGAAAATTTTTTCAAAATTTTACCCATCACGCAATATCCCTAAAAAAAGCTTCAAAGTGCCTGATTTTAACCATCGTTATAAACACCCGTCCATTTTCCTGTGACGTCACATAGTGAAGCCAACACAAACAAACATGGCGGAAAGAACAGCAAGCTATAGCGACATTAGCTCGGATTCAGACTCGGATTTTAGCGGCTTAAGCGATTCAACAGATTACGAATGTATTGAAACGGATGGTTGTAGTGTGGAGGCAGGTAGCGAAAACGAAATTGAAGAAGAAACTGAAGCTATTGAGCCATATCGGTTTAAACCGTATGCAAGCGAAACCGACGAAAACGAAACGACAGCCAGCGACACGGGAGAAAGCGAGGACGAATTCGGCGATCGCCTTCTAACCAAAGATTGGTATGTGTTTGTTTGGCATTAAAGGAAACTAACAACTATGAACTAGGTTTACAGCATATGAAATACATTTGGCAACAACATGCACTTTGAGAGTGCAGCCAGCCCAATTTTCATCAATTAATATATTCTGTAGACATACCCTCATCCGCGCTCTTTTCCTGAAAGCTGATCTGTCCAGTTTTGGAGTTGATGTCAGCAGGCCAGGGAAGCTAGGGTCGATATTCTTCTCTTGATCGTCTTCGGTGGCATAAGGGACGGTGTGAGCCAAGACATCCGGGGGGTTTAGCTCGCTTGTCTGCGGGAACAAACTGCCGCCATTGCTTGCCGTGCTACCGAGGTCCTTTGTCCCTGAATTGCTCACACACTCCGGCAGATTCAATGGGGGTCTGGCGGCAGATTTCTTTGACTTTATCGTTGGAAATGCATCTGCTTTGAGTGTCGCAGGATATCCACACATTCTTGCCATCTCTGTCGTAGCATAGCTTTCGTCGGTAAAGTGTGCGGAACAAACGTCCAATTTCTTGCCACTTTCGCATCTTTGGGCCACTGGTGCAACTTGAATCCGTCCCTGTTCGTGTTGTTACACCCTCCGACAACACACCGACGAGGCATGATGTCTCCAAGGTACGGAAAACAGTCGAAAAAACGGAAAATAACAGAGCTGATTTAACTCGGTGTTTGAGAAAATGGCGGATTGCTTCCCGATGTGACGTCACGTTGTGACGTCATCGCTCCGAGAGCGAATATTAGAAAGGCGTTTAATTCGCCAAAATTCACCCATTTAGAGTTCGGAAATCGGTTAAAAAAAAAAAAGGTATTTTTTCTGCAACATCAAGGTATATTTTGACGCTTACATAGGTCTGGTGATAATGTTCCCCTTTAATGATAATGCAAGGCATACTTGGTCAAAAGCCATACAGGTCACAATGAGGGTGGCCGTATAAACAACTTTAACACTGTTACAAATATGCGCCACACTGAGAACCCACACCAAACAAGAATGACAAAGACATTTCGGGAGAACATCCGCACCGTAACACAACATAAACACAACAGAACAAATACCCAGAATCCCTTGCAGCACTAACTCTTCTGGGACGCTACAATAACGGCTTTTGGAGCTCAGTGACCAACTGCACACACAACAAGAAGGAGACGAAGCAGAAGAACGAAGAAGAGACATGGCGACGACGAGTAAGAAGAAGAAATACGCTTCCAAAATTCCAAAATGATTGGAAAAAAGAATTTAATTTCATACAGAAAAGCTCGAAGGGGAAGGGGTATGCTGCCTGCACCTCAACCCTGCCCCCGCAACCACGCCCCCCCATCCCCCGAAATCGGAGGTCTCAAGGTTGGCAAGTATGGACGTGTTCTCGACATCTACAAAGCAATTAGCTACCGGCTTCCACCTACCGATATGGTATGATATAACATGATTGCTCTGCCGAGCTCTAGACAGCAGCGACACTCAACAACAACACATCATTTGCAGATTATAATTACTGGTTTGCAAAAAAATATTTTTAACCCAAATAGGTGAAACTGCATAATCTCCCACGGCACACTGGTTGAAAAACACTGCCCCACAGCACCAGCTAAATGCTGAGAAGAATGTAGCCAGGACGTGAGGCTGAGCGCCGCACCAAGAGGGAGACGCTCTGTTCAAGATGGTTGCATGCAGCGCTGGGCCACTCAGTAGCTTGAGGCTACCGCTCATAACTTGATGAGTTGGTCTGAATCACGTCATGCCATCTTTCTCTTTCCTTCCATCCCGTATTGTAATGATGCACATTGCACTGTGCATATTTCAGTTACGCACATAACGATAATGAAATTGACATTTTCCTCCATGTCAGACATGATTGAGTGGAATCCCTATTGTTGAACACACAGGAAGACGAGGTACTCTCCAATACACACTGGTTGTGTGTTTGTGTAGTGTAACTTTTTTGGACTGTGAGCTGTTGGGCATCAATCTAACTAATGACCAGAGGTGACATATTTCTGCTCCGGGGGAGAGATCCAGGTGCAGGGCAAAAAATAGCAGCTAACTTGAAGCAAAGCGTCTGGCCCCGTTTTCAGCGGCAAGGACATCTCCGAAGAAGCGCGAAGTAAATGTCCTCCATCTTTTTCCTCCCCTGTGTTTCTCCCTAGGATGGACGCATCGAGTTCTCAGAGTTCATCCAGGCCTTGTCTGTGACTTCTCGCGGGACACTGGATGAGAAGCTTAGATGTAAGAAGACGCACCCTCTATCACTAGTTTTGACTTTTAAAATAACAGGATTTAGGATTGACTGTAAGGGCCCGGTTGATTTGTAAGGCACAGCGGGCTCCTGCATGCGTGTGTTGACTACCTTTTTAAAAATAATTAGCACTCCCTGTGGTGTGTTATTATGTATTGCTAAGAAATACCGTTTTTATTTTTTTTCCATCCTTGTTGTCGCAATTGCTTTTTTTTTTTTCCTCCTCAGGGGCGTTCAAGCTGTATGACCTGGATAATGACGGCTACATCACCCGTGATGAGATGTTGAACATAGTAGATGCCATTTATCAGATGGTGGTGAGTAAAGTGTTCAAATGTTGAGGTTTCACTGTACGCTGGCATGTCAACTTAGGGCTGCAACTAATGATTCATTTGATAATCGATTAATCTGTCGATTATTACTTCAATTAATCGATGAATAATCGGATAAAAGAGACAAACTACATTTCTATCCTTTCCGGTATTTTATTGGGGGAAAAAACAGCATACTGGCACCATACTTATTTTGATTATTGTTTCTCAGCTGTTTGTACATGTTGCAGTTTATAAATAAAGGTTTATAAAAAATGAAAAAATAAATAATAATTTTTTTTTAAATAAAAAAATTGCCTCTGCGCATGCGCATAGCATAGATCCAACGAATCGATGACTAAATGAATCGCCAACTATTTTTATAATCGATTTAATCGATTTGTTGTTGCAGCCCTAATCTTAATCGGTTCTGTGCCAGAGCTCTTAACTCAAAACACTTGTAAACTCAAATTAACATATCCCATTCCCATTGAAATTAATTTATATCAATATTGGTGCTTGGCTCTACCAAAACAGCACACTTCTAACATGTAACATGCCTTTTTAAAAACAAAAACAAACTTTTGGATAAGAAATAATGCATAAAAACAGCCAGCCAGTCAGCCAGTGACATTTTTTTATATCATTGAATACAAATAAAAGCTGGCTTTATGTTGCCATGGCGAGATTTAGTGGCCACTGCTAACACATTCACAAATGTATGAAATAATGAAATCATAATGTACAAACCCCGTTTCCATATGAGTTGGGAAATTGTGTTAGATGTAAATATAAACGGAATACAATGATTTGCAAATCCTTTTCAACCCATATGCAATTGAATGCACGACAAAGACAAGATATTTGATGTTCAAACTCAAAAACTTTTTTTTTTTTTTTGCAAATAATCATTAACTTAGAATTTCATGGCTGCAACACGTGCCAAAGTAGTTGGGAAAGGGCATGTTCACCACTGTGTTACATCACCTTTTCTTTTAACAACACTCAATAAACGTTTGGGAACTGAGGAGACACATTTTTTAAGCTTCTCAGGTGGAATTCTTTCCCATTCTTGCTTGATGTACAGCTTAAGTTGTTCAACAGTCCGGGGTCTCCTTTGTGGCATTTTAGGCTTCATAATGCGCCACACATTTTCAATGGGAGACAGGTCTGGACTACAGGCAGGCCAGTCTAGTACCCGCACTCTTTTACTATGAAGCCACGTTGATGTAACACGTGGCTTGGCATTGTCTTGCTGAAATAAGCAGGGGCGTTCATGGTAACGTTGCTTGGATGGCAACATATGTTGCTCCAAAACCTGTATGTACCTTTCAGCATTAATTGTGCCTTCACAGATGTGTAAGTTACCCATGTCTTGGGCACTAATACACCCCCATACCAACACAGATGCTGGCTTTTCAACTTTGCGCCTATAACAATCCGGATTGTTCTTTTCCTCTTTGGTCCGGAGGACACGACGTCCACAGTTTCCAAAAACAATTTGAAATGTGGACTCGTCAGACCACAGAACACTTTTCCACTTTGTATCAGTCCATCTTAGATGAGCTCAGGCCCAGCGAAGCCGACGGGGTTTCTGGGTGTTGTTGATAAACGGTTTTTGCCTTCCATAGGAGAGTTTTAACTTGCACTTACAGATGTAGCGACCAACTGTAGTTACTGACAGTGGGTTTCTGAAGTGTTCCTGAGTCCATGTGGTGATATCCTTTACACACTGATGTCGCTTGTTGATGCAGTACAGCCTGAGGGATCGAAGGTCACGGGCTTAGCTGCTTACGTGCAGTGATTTCTCCAGATTCTCTGAACCCTTTGATGATATTACGGACCATAGATGGTGAAATCCCTAAATTCCTTGCAATAGCTGGTTGAGAAAGGTTTTTCTTAAACTGTTCAACAATTTGCTCACGCATTTGTTGACAAAGTGGTGACCCTCGCCCCATCCTTGTTTGTGAATGACTGAGCATTTCATGTAATCTACTTTTATACCCAATCATGGCACCCACCTGTTCCCAATTTGCCTGTTCACCTGTGGGATGTTCCAAATAAGTGTTTGATGAGAATTCCTCAACTTTATCAGTATTTATTGCCACCTTTCCCAACTTCTTTGTCACGTGTTGCTGGCATCAAATTCTAAAGTTAATGATTATTTGCAAGAAAAAAAATGTTTATCAGTTTGAACATCAAATATGTTGTCTTTGTAGCATATTCAACTGAATATGGGTTGAAAATGATTTGCAAATCATTGTATTCCGTTTATATTTACATCTAACACAATTTCCTAACTCATATGGAAATGGGGTTTAGCTTTTACAGTGTACTTCCACGATATATATTTCCAGCCACTTCCTCGGTCAAACACATCCATTTTACATACTTTCATACTTTAGACATTACTTTAATATCCTTGGCTGGCATTAGACTTATTCTGCTTCACTATGGGTCAACCTACCAGTGATATGCATGAATTGCTTTGCCAAGTTAGCGACACGCTCCGTCCTGTTTTTGATGATTTCTTTCATTCATTCAATGAACATCATCTTTTTCTTCTTCTCAGCACTGTCCTTCACACTCACCTCTTTCATTCCCAAAGTTGTAAAACAAAGTGATGTTGATCTCTAGCTATAAGATAATGCTTGCGAGTAAAACACACAATGTTTTTGTCGGATCTCATGGGGTTCACTGTGGCATTCACTAGACCATCCAATGGCGGGGATGCTTGGAACTCAAATTTTTGCTTGCAACTTAAAGCATAGAGACACAGCTCTTATCTCAAAATACTCTTAAGTTGGGGCACTCTTAACAGGGAAGTGCCCTTTTTCTGGAATGTTGCCTATCATTCACAATCATTATGAAAGACAGATGTATTTTTTTAATGCATTCTAAAGTCCGCTTACAATGGAGTCAATGGAAGTCCTCTATTCCCCCCTTAAAGCCCTTGAAATAACCATTCAAAAAGCACCAACAATACTCCATAGACCGTATTTTTCAGAGTATAAGTCGCACCGGAGTATAAGTCGCACCTGCCGAAAATGCATAATAAAGAAGGTAAAAAAAACATATATAAGTCGCACTGGAGCCCGGCCAAACTATGAAAAAAACTGCGACTTATAGTCCGAAATATACGGTAAATGTTGTGACTTAAATATTAACCAAGTATCAATGATATTGTTATTATAAACGCTAAACAAAACAACGCTACTGCAGACAAACTACTTATAGATGTGTCGTGATCACAGAGAGTTAACGTGGTTATATTGACATCATCGGCTGGTGAGCTGCTTTCTCGCCTCAGAGATCGTGGCAGTTTATTATATATCATAAATAATGCCTATCCCCTTGATAGTAGAAGGATGACGGCATAATCCGACAAGTTGGTCAACTTTGAGAGAAAGACATGAGAAGACGCTTGGTTCTACCCCCCTTTGTTCTTTGCGAGGATTATGAGTCATTCTTTATTCAAACGGTAATATATGAACATCCTATCAGTTGGCATCCCAGTGACAGCAGACATTGTACAGTAAGTGATGTCTTATGTTTGTTGGTTCTTATAAAGTTTGTAGCAATCAGTGATGTTGTCAAAGGAAAAAGTGGAGGTTGTGATGCCTAAAATTAGCAAAATACATAAATAATAACTGTTATTATGATTTTTCCTGTTATTACATTACATATATACTTACAGGGTGTATCAAAAACATTGATTGAAGTGTTTGGATGTGGTTTAAGCTCTCTCTCTCTCTCTCTCTGCCCACTACTTGCTGTCCATATCCTACCAAGTCAGGCCTACACTGTTCCAATATCCATTTCTCTGTTCTCAATTGTTGATGACTGATGATAACAACCAAACCTAACCCCCCCCACACCCCGATTGTAAATAATGTAAATAATTCAATGTGATTATCTTGTGTGATGACTGTATTATGATGATAGTATATATCTGATAGTATATATCTGTATCATGAATCAATTTAAGTGGACCCCGACTTAAACAAGTTGAAAAACTTATTCGGGTGTTACCATTTAGTGGTTAATTGTACGGAATATGTACGTCACTGTGAAACCTACTAATAAAAGTCTCAATCAATCAATCAATAGAACAACTTCAATAGGCGTCATTATAAGCGCACTGTGATCACATTTATTTACTACCGTATTTTTCGGACTATAAGTCGCAGTTTTTTTTATAGTTTGGCCGAGGGTGCGACTTATACTCAGGAGCGACTTATGTGCGAAATTATTAACACATTACCGTAAAATATCAAATAATATTATATAGCTCATTCACGTAAGATACTAGACGTATAAGATTTCATGGGATTTAGCGATTAGGAGTGACAGATTGTTTGGTAAGCGTATAGCATGTTCTATATGTTATAGTTATTTGAATGACTCTTACCATAATATGTTACGTTAACATACCAGGCACGTTCTCAGTTGGTTATTTATGCCTCATATAACGTACACTTATTCAGCCTGTTGTTCACTATTCTTCATTTATTTTAAATTGCCTTTCAAATGTCTATTCTTGGTGTTGGGTTTTATCAAATACATTTTCCCCAAAAATGCGACTTATACTCCAGAGCAGGGGTGCTCACACTTTTTCTGCAGGCGAGCTACTTTTCAATTGATCAAGTCGTGGGGATCTACCTCATTCATATATATAATTTATATTTATTTATTTATGAAATATATGTTTTTGTTAACAAGTTAAAGGTGTTTAATGATAATGCAAGCATGTTTAACACATATAGTTAATATTGTTAATACATTAAAGGTGTTTAATGATCATACAAGTATGTTTAATACATATAGTTAATATTGTTAACAAGTTAAAGGTGTTTAAAGATAATGCAAGCATGTTTAACACATATAGTTAATATTGTTAACAAGTTAAAGGTGTTTAAAGATAATGCAAGCATGTTTAACACATATAGTTAATATTGTTAACAAGTTAAAGGTGGTTAAAAATAATACAAGCATGTTTAACACAAATAGTTAATATTGTTAACAACTTAAAGGTGGTTAAAGATAAAACAAGCATGTTTAACACATATAGTTAATATTGTTAACAAGTTAAAGGTGGTTAAAGATAATACAAGCATGTTTAACACATATAGATTCCTTTCTTTCATGAAAACAAGAATATAAGTTGGTGTATTACCTGATTCTGATGACTTGCATTGATTGGAATCAGACAGTGGTGATGATAACGTCCGCATTTTCGAATGGAGGAGAAAAAAAGTCCTCCTTTCTGTCCAATACCACATGAAAGTGGTTGGTTTTTGGCATCTTATTTGTCCAGCTTCCGTACTCCTTTGTATACACTTTACAAGAAATACATTGTCGGCAAACTCCGTAGCATGCTAGCTTGTGCACGCCAGCTTTCTGAGATTCTTATTTTGGTAGCGCAGGCAGGATGAAGCAGAGCTTTTATTGTGCAACTGTGCAGTCGGTCTTTGGAGTTTTGACGACAGGTACGGCGCCAGAGTCTGTTGAAATAAAGTGTTTCTCGCCTTCCAGTCGGTAATTTTAATGAGCTGGCAGCAGCCAGCGTCATCTCAGAAGACCCTCGGGTGCCGTGAATGTCAATCAAGTGACGAAAGTGACGTCATAGTGAAGATTTATGATCGCTCATTTTTAGGACTATTTTTTTAATGCCTGGCTGGTGATCGACTGACACACCCTCCGAGATCGACCGGTAGATCGCGATCGACGTAATGAGCACCCCTGCTCCAGTGCGACTTATATATGTTTTTTTCCCATCTTTATTATGCATTTCCGGCCGGTGCGACTTATACTCTGGAGCAACTTATAGTCCGAAAAATACGGTATTTATCGTATTAGCTGATGTTGTTCTGTTATTTTTGTTGTTTTTGTTGTCTCTCTGTCTTATCCCCTTCTTGTACCCCATTTTGTTCTTCTTTCTATCCCCTCCTGCTCCGGTCCAGCTGCGCCAAACATTAGATACATCAATTTAATAAAGTCAAATACAAATAAGGCAACAAGAGAAGTATCCCACACTTCTCTTTTGCAAAGTAAATCTGTACAGCAGATATGCGCATCTACATCAATATGATTTGCCTGAGTGGCTGGAAAGGACAAAAGAAAAAAAGGAGGTACTACTGTATTTGGACCGTGTTGCTTTTGAAGTTGAGATGTAACAAGGTGTTATTTCAGGGAAACACGGTGGAGCTTCCAGAAGAAGAAAACACACCAGAAAAGCGAGTGGACCGCATTTTTGCAATGATGGACAAGGTTGGTGTCTTGTTTACCAATACAATAACAGTATAGTACAGGGGTCGGCAACCCGCGGCTCTAGAGCCGCATGCGGCTCTTTAGCGCCGCCCTAGTGGCTCTCTGGAGCTTTTTCAAAAATGTATGAAAAATGGAAAAAGATGAGGGGAAAAAAATATATTTTTTGTTTTAATATGGTTTCTGTAGGAGGACAAACATGACACAAACCTCCTTAATTGTTATAAATCACACTGTTTGTATTGAACATGCTTCACTGATTCGAGTATTTGGCGAGCGCCGTTTTGTCCTACTAATTTTGGCGGTCTTTGAACTCACCGTAGTTTGTTTACATGTATAACTTTCTCCGACTTTCTAGGACGTGTTTTATGCCACTTCTTTTTCTGTCTCATTTTGTCCACCAAAATTTTAATGTTGTGTGTGAATGCACAAAGGTGAGTTTTGTTGATGTTATTGACTTGTGTGGAGTGCTAATCAGACATATTTAGTCACTGCATGACTGCAAGCTAATCGATGCTAACATACTATTTAGGCTAGCTATATGTACATATTGCATCATTATTTCTCATTTGTAGGTATATTTGAGGTCATTTAGTTTCCTTTAGGTCCTCTTAATTCAATTTATATCTCATGACACACTATCTGTATGTAATATGGATTTAAATTTTTTGTGGCTCCAGACAGATTTGTTTTTGTATTTTTGGTCCAATATGGCTCTTTCAACATTTTGGGTTGCCGACCTCTGGTATAGTAGCTGCCACCTCCAAGGCATCGACTGTTAAATTTAGAACGGCACGGCGTCAATCGTACTGTCAACATTATACCATCTCCTTCCACACTTGCCCTGAGTGCCAGTGCCCACTCTGTGAGCTTAAGGAATCTACTTGGCTTCAGTGAAAGATGAATCCTGCACGGGCGTGCCCTGTGCAGCAGAGCAGCACTTGGCGATTTGTGTCAGCACTCTGGCTGAAATCCAAGCCACCAAGCCAACAATGTGGTCTGCGTGAGACCCTCTTTTGCCCCCTGCTGGTAACACTGTGTGACTGCATGAAAAGGTTCTCTCTCTTGTGTTCCACTTCTAGAACGCGGACGGAAAGCTGACTCTGCAGGAGTTCCAGGAGGGCTCCAAGGCTGACCCCTCTATTGTTCAAGCGTTGTCTCTCTATGATGGACTCGTGTAGGAATGGAAGGTGA
Organism: Nerophis lumbriciformis; assembly: GCF_033978685.3. Taxonomy (NCBI): domain Eukaryota; kingdom Metazoa; phylum Chordata; class Actinopteri; order Syngnathiformes; family Syngnathidae; genus Nerophis; species Nerophis lumbriciformis. The sequence continues at coordinate 22,202,921 of NC_084559.2, forward strand.
GCACGCTACCTGCATACTCCGACAAGTGAGGAAAGTTCCAACCCACATTGTGCTTTGTTCCACCCCCCCAGCACAAAGCTAATACAAATAATAGTGTGTGTAGTGGCCATATATAAAGAACACAAAAAAAACAAAACACATTGAGCGACGCAGCTGCTTTCTGCTCTCAGTTTGTCCTTATGAATTATTCAAGCGACCCACTTGTTTGCTGGCAATCAAATGGTCTTGCAGTGCCGAGCGAAGAGGAAGACGAGCCTCTCTCCTCTCTCGCTGCCTCGTGTAATCCGCCAGCCGCTGCCAATTGTTGCTGACGTTGTCGTTCAGCGTTTTGTCAACTGTGAAGTGAGCTTGTGAATGCATCTTTTGAAACGCGCCGTCGAAAGTGATTAACCGCGCATGTTCCGAGGAAAGACAGGTGATCATTCGCCAAAACCTCTTGGGCGGGTCCGGCTTTGGCACCCGAAACACACACAAATGGGGGAAGACGAGGACACTAGCACACATGCGCATCCAGTAGTGGACTGACAATATTTGAAGTTTCTATCAGCTGACATTTCCCTAAGGCAGTGTTTTTCAACCACTGTGCCGCGGCACACTAGTGTGCCATGAGATACAGTCTGGTGTGCCGTGGGAGATTATTTAATTTCACCTATTTGGAGTAAAAATATTTTTTCAACTGCAAATGATGTGTCGTTGTTGAGTGTCGGTGCTGTCTAGAGCTCGGCAGAGTAACCGTGTAATACTCTTCCATATCAGTAGGTAGCTAATTCTTTGTAGATGTCGGAAACAGCGGGAGGCAGTGTGCAGGTAAAAAGGTATCTAATGCTTAAACCAAAAATAAACAAAAGGTGAGTGCCCCTAAGAAAAGGCATTGAAGCTTGGGGGAGGCTATGCAGAACGATACTACAACTGAACTGGCTACAAAGTAAATAAAAACAGAATGCTGGACGACAGCAAAGACCATACTTGCCAACCCTCCCGGATTTTCCGGGAGACTCCCGAAATTCAGCGCCTCTCCCGAAAACCTCCCGGGACAAATTTTCTCCCGAAAATCTCCCGAAATTCAGGCGGACTCAGGTCCTCCACAATATAAAAAAGCGTACCTGCCCAATGACGTTATAACTGTAGAATGATGGAGGGCGAGTTCTTGGTTTCTTATGTGGGTTTATTGTTAGGCAGTTTCATTAACGTCCTCCCAGCGCGGCAACAACACACAACAACAGCAGTCACTTTTTTGTATACCATAAAGCAGTTCGTCTGCCGTAAACAGCAATGTTGTGACACTCTTAAACAGGACAATACTGCCATCTAGTGCATTTGATGAAAGCACTTTTGTGCGTGCCACACAGCAATGCATCAGAGAGGGTGTTAAGCATGGTTCGAAAAATAGTGACAGAGAATAGAACAAGGATGGACAATTCAACCCTTAACTCAACAATGAGTAGATGAGTGTTATGTGTGTGTATATGTGTAAATAAATGAACACTGAAATTCAAGTATTTATTTTATATATATATATATATATATATATATATATATATATTAAAATATATATATAATAAAATAAATATATATATACATCTAGAATTCACTGAACGTCAAGTATTTCTTATATATATATATATATATATATGAAATACTTGACTTGGTGAATTCTAGCTGTAAATATACCCCTCCCCTTTTAGCCACGCCCCCAACCACGCCCCCGTCCCACCCCGACCACGCCCACGCCCACCCCCCTCCCCCCACCTCCCGAAATCGGAGGTCTCAAGGTTGGCAAGTATGGCAAAGACTTACTGTGGAACTAAGACGGCGCCCATAAAGTACATCCGAACATGACTTGACAATCAACAACGTCCCCACAAAGAAGGATAAAAAAACAACTGAAATATTCTTGATTGCTAAAACAAAGTAGATGCGGGAAATATCGCTCAAAGGAAGACATGAAACTGCTACAGGAAAATACCACCAAAATAAGAGCGCAAGACAAGAACTAACACGCTACACACAGGAAAACAGCAAAAAAGTCCAAATAAGTCAGGGTGTGATGTGACAGGTGGTGACAGTACACCTACTTTGAGACAAGAGCTATAGTGATGCATGCTTGGTTATGGTTTAAAGTCATACCCAACAATTGCGACAACAACTTTTTACTTTCAACTGAGTTTCGTTTTTTAATGATTTCTGCTGGCGGTGTGCCTCCGGATTTTTTCAACGCCAAAAATGTGCCTTGGCTCAAAAAAAGGTTGAAAAACACTGCCCTAAGGAATCATACGTATCTTCGGATGGCCCCGCCCCTAATTTAATGTGCTTATGCTGCCACTTTATATCGTCTGCGCTTTCCTCAGCAAGAGGAGGACAAATTCCCTCTGAGAGGTTCTCCAGACTTTTCACATGAACAACCACGGACTCTAGAATTGAACGTGGACGGGTGTGTGTATAGCTGAAGGTTGCAAAAGCAGTGTGTTGTTAAATGTAAATATGGTAATTTATTCCCTGCTTCGCCGTATTCAAGAGGTTCCCCCTCTCTTAAAAATGGAATGAAGTTTTATTTTTATCAAAGTTGAACGGAAATGTTTTGCACTGCATTTTTTCACTACTATGGTGGGATTGTTTTGTTCTCACGGAATGAGTTTCCTCTTGAGATAATAGTTTTTATGTGTCTGGAAGTGTCGACGGAGCGGGGAGTTTTCTATGGGTTACTTTACGACGTTTGCAGCCTGTCAGTCAGTCCTATTGTATTTTCACTTCCCCGAGTTCTCCGTGAGCACAAGTGTCTGCACTGCCATGGCCAAGCAACAGCACCAAATTTCTGAGGTCTTACATTTGACAAGCAAACATCCCCATTCTGCTTGTAAACCTTTTGCGAGCAGCTATTGTCCACTTTGTATTTGTCCGGTGAAGTGAGGCCAGAGTACGCAATCATGCCGTCTACCACTTCTTATTCAATGTATGAGATTTTAATGCCTTATGCAATTGGTCATTTACTGAATGACAAATGCCATTTACCTGTCAATTATCAGTACGAGCGCACAGAATAAAATGCATTTAAGTGGCTGTGTGTATTTGTGTCTTTTTTGTCATGAAATGTGATGTTTTTCAGAGTATAAGTCGCACCGGAGTATAAGTCGCACCTGCCGAAAATGCATAATAAAGAAGGAAAAAAACATATATAAGTCGCACTGGAGTATAAGTCGCATTTTTGGGGGAAATTTATTTGATAAAACCCAACACCAAGAATAGACATTTGAAAGGCAATTTAAAATAAATAAAGAATAGTGAACAACAGGCTGAATAAGTGTACGTTATATGAGGCATAAATAACCAACTGAGAACGTGCCTGGTATGTTAACGTAACATACAAACCCTGTTTCCATATGAGTTGGGAAATTGTGTTAGATGTAAATATAAACGGAATACAATGATTTGCAAATCATTTTCAACCCATATTCAATTGAATGCACTACAAAGACAACATATTTGATGTTCAAACTGATAAAAAAAAAATTTTCTTTTCAAATAATTAACTTTAGAATTTGATGCCAGCAACACATGCCAAAGAAGTTGGGAAAGGTGGCAATAAATACTGATAAAGTTGAGGAATGCTCATCAAACACTTATTTGGAACATCCCACAGGTGAACAGGCAAATTGGGAACAGGTGGGTGCCATGATTGGGTATAAAAGTAGATTCCATGAAATGCTCAGTCATTCACAAACAAGGATGGGGCGAGGGTCACCACTTTGTCAACAAATGCATGAGCAAATTGTTGAACAGTTTAAGAAAAACCTTTCTCAACCAGCTATTGCAAGGAATTTAGGGATTTCACCATCTACGGTCCGTAATATCATCAAAGAGTTCAGAGAATCTGGAGAAATCACTGCACGTAAGCAGCTAAGCCTGTGACCTTCGATCCCTCAGGCTGTACTGCATCAACAAGCGACATCAGTGTGTAAAGGATATCACCACATGGGCTCAGGAACACTTCAGAAACCCACTGTCAGTAACGAGAGTTGGTCGCTACATCTGTAAGTGCAAGTTAAAACTCTCCTATGCAAGGCGAAAACCGTTTATCAACAACACCCAGAAACGCCGTCGGCTTCGCTGGGCCTGAGCTCATCTAAGATGGACTGATACAAAGTGGAAAAGTGTTCTGTGGTCTGACGAGCCCACATTTCAAATTGTTTTTGGAAACTGTGGACGTCGTGTCCTCCGGACCAAAGAGGAAAAGAACCATCCGGATTGTTATAGGTGCAAAGTTGAAAAGCCAGCATCTGTGATGGTATGGGGGTGTATTAGTGCCCAAGACATGGGTAACTTACACATCTGTGAAGGCGCCATTAATGCTGAAAGGTACATACAGGTTTTGGAGCAACATATGTTGCCATCCAAGCAACGTTACCATGGACGCCCCTGCTTATTTCAGCAAGACAATGCCAAGCCACGTGTTACATCAACGTGGCTTCATAGTAAAAGAGTGCGGGTACTAGACTGGCCTGCCTGTAGTCCAGACCTGTCTCCCATTGAAAATGTGTGGCGCATTATGAAGCCTAAAATACCACAACGGAGACCCCCGGACTGTTGAACAACTTAAGCTGTACATCAAGCAAGAATGGGAAATAATTCCACCTGAGAAGCTTCAAAAATGTGTCTCCTCAGTTCCCAAACGTTTACTGAGTGTTGTTAAAAGGAAAGGCCATGTAACACAGTGGTGAACATGCCCTTTCCCAACTACTTTGGCACGTGTTGCAGCCATGAAATGAAAAGTTAATTATTATTTGCAAAAAAAAAATACAGTTTATGAGTTTGAACATCAAATATGTTGTCTTTGTAGTGCATTCAATTGAATATGGGTTGAAAATGATTTGCAAATCATTGTATTCCGTTTATATTTACATCTAACACAATTTCCCAACTCATATGGAAACAGGGTTTGTAATATGGTAAGAGTCATTCAAATAACTATAACATATAGAACATGCTATACGTTTACCAAACAATCTGTCACTCCTAATCGCTAAATCCCATGAAATCTTATACATCTAGTCTCTTACGTGAATGAGCTAAATAATATTATTTGATATTTTACGCTAATGTGTTAATAATTTCACACATAAGTCGCTCCTGATTATAAGTCGCAACCCCCGACCAAGCTATGAAAAAAAACTGCGACTTATAGTCCGAAAAATACGGTAATTAATTAACTGCATTACGGTAATCAATTTGCAATCAAGAAAATTCAACTAATTACCGCAAATGATGCGCAGCCTTGTGACTTTGTCCAAAGTTTGCAACTTTCCCGCACATTTTGGCCAATCAGCGTCATTTTTGGCAATCGAATTGGTCTCCGAGTGGCGCTCAAACACACATGTCAACTGTCTCATCAAAACTCATGTTTGGTTCTTGTGTGGAACATCAGCCTGTAACTAGGGGTGTAACGGTACACAAAAGATTTGGTTCGGTACGTACCTCGGTTTAGAGGTCACGGTTCGGTTCATTTTCGGTACAGTAAGAAAACAAGAAAATATAAATTTTTTTGTTATTTATTTATTTACCAAATTTGCAAAAATATTTTTCTTAGTGGAATATTTGATGTGAAGTAATGGGAACCTTAGATAGGTCAATAATTCATAATAACATTGATTTTGATTCAATATTATGTTTTGAGCAATGACAGTTTGAAAGCTTTGTTTTTTTAGTCAACATTGCAACTTTTTCTAAATTACATTTAACCTTTAAGCTTTTTTTGTTTCACTTTTGTTATGTTTTTGTTTATTTTAATAGTATTTTTAGAATGTGCCGTGGGCCTTTAAAACATTAGCTGTGGGCAGCAAATGGCCTCCAGGGCACACTTTTGACACCCCTGCTATAGATGATAAAAAATTAAATTTGATAAATCTATGGATAAAAAGCAGAGCCTGGCGACGCATGCGCGTTTATCATAACTCTCTCGCTCTCTCTCTCTGTCTCTGCCCCTCCCTCACCAATGCGGCTGCGCGCACAATTTGTTTTGTTTTTAACCCTTTCTTAACCCTGAACGTACATTGAAAATACACGCAACCCTAACTCAAAATGCCGGACATTTGAGGCATTTAAGAAACGCAAAAGAGGACATGTCCGGTGAAAAGAGGACGTACGGTCGGTCTATCGTAGTCCGGTCGCTGCTAGAATGCCGTGTGTTGTGCCTCGGTGTGCATTGTTTACACAAAGTGCAGTACGCTACTTAATATGTCCGTGTGGAAACTCGTTCGGTACACCTCCGAACCGAACCGGAACCCCCGTACCGAAATGGTTCCATACAAATACACGTACCGTTACACCCCTACCTGTAACAATATATCAACGTTTTATTGCTTAAATGTCACAATTGGTCATGTAGTATTTAAACATGAGCAACACACTGGCGTCCTCAATTCTTATTTTATGTATTTATACGGTATGAAGAGGATTCATACGGTCTCATTCGTTGTGGTTTACCCGGCACATAAAACGTGACGAATTGGGGTGGTGTGCACCATCAGTAGAGTGTTGAATATCTTGGAATGGGTTTTGTGCAAATTCCAACTTTAACCACAGCGTCAGTTGCTATGTAGAGTGGCACTTTCCATCATTTTCAGCAGACTGCATTGCAAAATGATGAACACCCCCCCCCACACCCCATCTTATCACGCAAGATTCACCCAGGACTGGGGCCATATGAATCCCTTCCCTACTGAATATCTCTTTAACCTTTATTTATCCGTGGTAAGGCAAATAAGAACATGTGTTCATTTGCAAAATCAGAATTTGCATGACTGAGATGTTGAAGTGTGATGATGATGTCTCATCGTCACTCATTTACCAACAGACATTACTGTTATGATCGCTATCAACAGTTCACAGATGCTCCTAATGCGCAGGATAGCACTGGATAATAGAGATGGTTGATAATATCGGCTTGCCGATATTATCGGCCGATAAATGCTTTAAAAAATGTAATATCGGAAATTATCGGTATCGTTTTTTTTTTTTTATCTGTATTTTTTTTTAGTTTTATATAAAAAATAAACATAAAAAACGCAAGATACACTCATTCACACAAAAGGGTTGTTTTTTTCTGTTATTAATATTCTGGTTCCTACATTATATATCAATATATATCAATACAGTCTGCAAGGGATACAGTCCGTAAGCACACATGATTGTGCGTGCTGCTGGTCCACTAATAGTACTAACCTTTAACAGTTAATTTTACTCATTATCATTAATTACTAGTTTCTATGTGACTGTTTCTATATTGTTTTACTTTCTTTTCTATTCAAGAAAATGTTTTTAATTTATTTATCTTATTTTATTTCATACATTTTTTAAAAAAGGACCTTATCTTCACCATACCTGGTTGTCCAAATTAGGCATAATAATGTGTTAATTCCACGACTGTATAAATCGGTATCTAAATTTACCATCAATACTAAATTATCAACCTATCGGTTGATATCGGTATACGAGTTGGACAATATCGGAATATTGGATATCGGCAAAAAAGCCATTATCGGACATCCCTACTGGATAGGGTTGTCCCGATACCAATATTTTGGTATCTGTACCAAAATGTATTTCAATACTTTTCTACATAAAGGGGATCACAAAAAAAGGTATTATTGGCTTAATTTTAACAAAATTAAACATACGTTTCCTATTCCAATCGAATAACAATGTTGTCCTTACATAAAATAGCGAACATACTAGGAAACTTGTCTTTCAGTAGTAGGCAAACAAAGGCTCCTAATTTGGCTGCTTGGCTCTTATTAATTTATTTTGTCAAAATTATTAAGGACAAGTGGTAGAAAATGCATTATTAATCTACTTGTTCATTTACTGTTAATATCTGCTTACTTCGTTTTAACATGTTTTGTATACACTTCTGTTAAAATGTAACAATCACTTATTCGTCTGTTGTTTGAAACTTTACATTAGTTTTGATGATACCACAAATTTAGGTATCGATCCGATACCATGTAGTTACAAGATCATACATTGGTCATATTTAAAGTCCTCATGTGTCCAGGGACATATTTCCTGAGTTTATAAACATTATATACATTTAAAAAATATATATTTTGTGATGATAAAAAATATCAACGTAATCATTGTAGTATCGACTAGATACGCGCTTGTACTTGGTATCATTACAGTGGATGTCAGGTGTAGATCCACGCATGGCATTTGTTTACATTGAGGAGCGCAAGCCAGTTAGCGGTGGCGCCGGTGAGCTATTGTATCCTCCTACGGTGTGTAGTGAAGCATGTTTAGAAAATGAGCCAAAGTCAGTGAGTCTCAGTTTGAAAAATTAATTGCATCATTTTTTCTTTTAATAAAAAATGAAAACGGGTCCCACAGACCCGAACACCACACAAGGGTTAACTAAGTGATTAGTGTTACTGTTCGAACTGTGTGTAATGTTACTGCTGCCACAAATTTTGAATATGCGTGTTAAAAAAAAACCCTCTGCATTGTTTTTAATGAATTCATAGGCCTACTGCGCTACAGTATTTTAATGTTGGTCATTATGGTGGTACCTAGTACCAACCTCATCATGTCCGTTGTGTCCTGAGCAAGACACTTCACCCTTGCTCCTGATGGGTGCTGGTTTGCGCCTTGCATGGCAGCTCCCTCCATCAGTGTGTGAATGTGTGTGTGAATGGGTAAATGTGGAAGTAGTGTCAAAGCGCTTTGAGTACCTTGAAGGTAGAAAAGCGCTATACAAGTACAACCCATTTATCATTTATTTATTTACTTGGAGAAACAAGTGTTTTCTGAGGTGATAATTGGTATATTAAAAACAAAAAAAGTTAAAAAAATACTTGATAAAATACTAAAGGAGACGTGAAATGTTCAATAAATGGTAGTGAGTATAATAATGAGAGGGAAATTTGATTGGCAACAATTATGTTGCTGCTGCTTTGGTGTGATTGCATAGTTGGCTGGTTTTAAAACAGGTTGCTGCCCTCTTTGCTGACTTTTGCATGCACTCATATTTAAATTATTCCTGAAGGAGTCCAAAATGTAGCAAGAAATGCAACCCATTGTGCGGGAGGCATACTACCATGTCTCCCTGCATATGAACACATGTAATGTTCATAATCCAGATAAGTATGGACCGCAGCTCCATTCACGCCATCTGAATGTTGGCTATGTGTAAAATGAGATCCGTGCCATGTTGAGTAAATAAAATGTCTATTTTTAAAAACTAAGCAGAGACAATAACGCTTGCGGCTCGCCCTTGCGGTGCCGAAGTGCGCAACATCCATCCATGCATCCATTTTCTACCGCTTGTCCCTTTTGGGGTCGCGGCAATCAAACAAAAAAAACCATGCAAACTCCTTGAGGAGCAGACCCACTAAAGCAATGGTTCTTCAACTTTATTCCACTTAGTACCACCTCAGAAAAAAAAAAAGGCTGTCCAAGTACCACCATGATGACCGACATTAGAATACAGTAGCGTAGTAGGCCTAAATATTCATTAAAAACAAGCCAGAGGTTTTATTCAACACTAACATTTAAAATTGCTGGCCACTGTTAAATTACACACAGTTTGAATAGTTACACCGTGTTTGAATATAGGAAAATAAAACACTGTACATAAATTCCTATATATACTTTCATATAATTTTTTTTTGGGGGGGGGGGGGCTCCTGCAAAAAGGCTGTCAATATTCAAAAAGGTTTAACACATGCATTTCATGTAAAAAAGCATATTTTGGCACATGTGTTGACATCTTGTGCTTTTTGGGGTTAAGGTTACAAAGAGGAATAAAAACATTGATAAAGTATGACATTTTTATTGAAAACACTAAGTCTCAACATGTTTGCTGCACCTTTATGAAAAAGTTGCTGCGAAAACAGGCATTTTGGACCGCCACAAAAAAAACATGCAAACTCCTGGAGGAGCGGACCCACTAAAGCAATGGTTCTCCAACTTTTTTCCACCTAGTACCACCTCAGAAAAAAAAAAAAGGCTGTCCAAGTACCACCGTGATGACCAACATTAGAATACAGTAGCGTAGCAGGCCTAAGTATTCATTAAAAACAAGCCAGAGATTTTATTCAACAATAACATTTAAAATTGCTGGCCACTGTAACATTACACACAGTTTGAATAGTTACACCGTGTTTGAATATAGGAAAATAAAACACTGTACATAAATTCCTATATATACTTTCATATATTTTTTTTGGGGGGGGGAGGAAGCTCCTGCAAAAAGGCTGTCAATATTCAAAAAAGTTTAACGCATGCATTTCATGTAAATAAAGCATATTTTTGGCACATGTGTTGAAATCTTGTGCTTTGTGGGGTTAAGGTTACAAAGAAGAATAAAAACATTGATAAAGTATGACATTTTTATTGAAAACACTAAGTCTCAACATGTTTGCTGCACCTTTATGAAAAAGTTGCTGCGAAAACGGGCATTTTGGACCACCACAAAAAAACATGCAAACTCCTGGAGGAGCAGACCCACTAAAGCGATGGTTCTTCAACTTTTTTCCACCTCAGAAAAAAAAAAAATGGCTGTCCAAGTACCACCATGATGACCAACATTAGGATACAGTAGCGTAGTAGGCTTAAATATTCATTAAAAACAAGCCAGAGGTTTTATTCAACACTAACATTTAAAATTGCTGGCCACTGTTAACATTACACACAGTTTGAATAGTTACACCGTGTTTGAATATAGGAAAATAAAACACTGTACATAAATTCCTATATATACTTTAATATATTTTTTTTTTGGGGGGAAAAACCTGCAAAAGGCTGTCAATATTCAAAAAAGTTTAACGCATGCATTTCATGTAAATAAAGCATATTTTTGGCACATGTTGAAATCTTGTGCTTTTTGGGGTTAAGGTTACAAAGAGGAATAAAAACATTGATAAAGTATGACATTTTTATTGAAAACGCTAAGTCTCAACATGTTTGCTGCACCTTTATGAAAAAGTTGCTGCGAAAACGGGCATTTTGGAACGCCACAAAAAAACATGCAAACTCCAGGAGGAGCAGACCCACTAAAGCAATGGTTCTTCAACTTTATTCCACTTAGTACCACCTCAGAAAAAAAAAAAGGCTCTCCAAGTACCACCATGATGACCAACATTAGGATACAGTAGCGTAGTAGGCCTAAATATTCATTGAAAACAAGCCAGAGGTTTTATTCAACACTAACATTTAAAATTGCTGGCCACTGTTAACATTACACACAGTTTGAATAGTTACACCGTGTTTGAATATAGGAAAATAAAACACTGTACATAAATTCCTATATATACTTTAATATATTTTTTTTGGGGGGGGGGGAACCTGAAAAAAGGCTGTCAATATTCAAAAAAGTTTAGCGCATGAATTTCATGTAAATAAAGCATATTTTTGGCACATGTGTTGAAATGTTGTGCTTTTTGGGGTTAAGGTTACAAAGAGGAATAAAAACATTGATAAAATATGACATTTTTATTGAAAATACTAAGTCTCAACATGTTTGCTGCACCTTTATGAAAAAGTTGCTGCGAAAACGGGCATTTTGGACCGCAACAAAAAAACATGCCAACTCCAGGAGGAGTGGACCCACTAAAGCAGTGGTTCTTCAACTTTTTTCCACTTAGTACCACCTCAGAAAAAAAAAAAGGCTCTCCAAGTACCACCGTGATGACCAACATTAGGATACAGTAGCGTAGTAGGCCTAAATATTCATTAAAAACAAGCCAGAGGTTTTATTTAACAATATTTAAAATTAAATAACGTTACACACAGTTTGAACAATTACACTGTGTTCGAATATAGGAAAATAAAACACTGCGATTATTTGGTGTATCACTAAATGGAGCCTGCATACCACAAGTGGTGCACGTACCACAGTTTGAGAACTACTGCACTAAAGCAACATCTCAAGTTATTTTTTTAGCAATTTTGCTTTTTTCGAGCAAAATTTCATCTTACATGATTTAATGAGGTCAAATACAGAAGATTTTTTTTAAAGACAATTAAAATAATAGCTTGTAAATGTGTTGGTCATGTATGATGTCTTTTTGTTATTTTTGTTCGTGATGTGTAATGTCTATTGTTTAAATGTACGGTAGTGAAAATGAATTTCCCCAACGGGGACCAATAAATCTAAATCAAATCAAATCAAATCAAATATGTACAGTATTTTTTTTATTATATAATTTGGAGTTGTCTAAAACTGCTGCATTATACTGAGAGTACGAGAGAATGTTGCGGTTAATGGTATTCTATCTTCATTTGTAGTTATTTATATTTTCTGATTAAATTATGTGATAATGTTCATCAGTCAACTCATTGGTGTTAATTTTCAATCAGAATCAGAATCAGAATCAGAATCAGCTTTATTGTCATTACGCAAGGTAACAAGATTGAGGCCATTCCATACAGTGCGATGTGTGCATGCTAGAAAAACAATGTGCAAATATATAAAAATATAAAAAATGTAGAAGTGCAATGAATATGGTGTGAAATGAATATATACATGAAAAAACAAAACAAAAACAGGGTGGTTGGTGGAATGGGTTATTGCACCGAAGAGAAGGCAGTTATGAGGGACAATGGGGCAGTCCGTTCAGGATGGTTATGGCCCTGGGGAAGAAGCTGTTCTTTAGCCTGTTTGTTTTGGTTTTAATGCACCTGTAGCGCTTCCCAGAGGGCAGCAGGTGGAACAGGTCAGAGCCAGGGTGGGTGCTGTCCTTGATGATGGCACTGGCTCTGTTGAGGCAGCGGTAGGTGTAGATGTCCGTCAGAGAGGGGAGAGGGCGGCCGATGATCTTCTGAGCCGTCTTGACCACTCTTTGCAGCCTCTCCCTGTCTGCTGCAGTGCAGCTGCCGTACCATACCGTAATACAGTAGGTCAGCAGGCTCTCGATGGACGAGCGGTAGAAGGTCAGCAGCAGGTCAGGCTTCAGGTTGTACTTCCCGAGGACTCTAAGGAAGTATAGCCGCTGCTGAGCCTTCTTGATGATTGATGTGGTGTTGACTGTCCAGGAGAAGTCATTAGAGATGTGGACTCCAAGGTACCTGAAGGTGTGGACCCTCTCTACACGCTCGCCGTTGATGTAGAGGGGGGCAGGGTCGGTGCTGCTCCTCCTGAAGTCGACGATGATCTCTCTGGTCTTGCTGGTGTTGAGAGCGAGGTTGTTCTCCGAAGACCAGGCCGTCAGCTTCAGGACCTCCTCTCTGTAGGCAGCCTCGTCACCCCTGGAGATGAGCCCGACCACTGTGGTATCGTCGGCAAACTTGACGGTAAGGTTGTCACTGTGGGCCGGACTGCAGTCATGGGTGTAAAGGCAGTAGATGAGGGGGCTCAGCACACAGCCCTGTGGGGAGCCGATGCTCAGCGTGCGGGAGGATGAGAGGTGCGGGCCAAGTCTCACATTCTGGGGTCGGTCCGTTAGGAAGTCCCTTATCCAGGCGTTTGTGAGAGGGGGGAGGCCAAGAGTGTCCAGTTTATTGCAGAGTCTGTCCGGGATTATTGTATTGAAGGCAGAGCTATAGTCCACAGAGAGCATCCGGACATAGCTCTGCTGCTAGATAAACAAATTATATCAAAATCAAAATACAGTATGTTATTTATGTAGTTCGATCATTGTCCTCGAAAGATGTACTAACATCATGTGGTTTATTTTGTACATATGTAGCATCATCTACAAAGATACAAAGAATTGCTATTGTGACATCTAGTGGACACATTCAGAACAACAGTTTATTTCATTCAAAAAATTTCAGGTTAAATTTTATACTTAGCAAACTCATCCCGCTCAAACTTGTTCGCGGGCCTGATCCGGCCCTCGGGTCGTCCGTTTGACACCCATGCTCTAGTTACTTAGTTCAATGTTTTTCAACCACTGTGAGATACAGTCTGGTGTGCCGTGGGAGATTATCTAATTTCACCTATTTGGGTTGAAAATATTTTTTGCAAAACAGTAATTATAGTCTGCAAATGATGTGTTGTTGTTGAGTGTCGGTGCTGTCTAGAGCTCGGCAGAGTAACCATGTAATACTCTTGCATATCAGTAGGTGGCAGCCGGTAGCTAATTGCTTTGTCGATGTCGAAAACAGCGGGAGGCACCGTGCAGGTGAAAAGGTGTATAATGCTTAAACCAGAAATAAACAAAAGGTGAGTGCCCCTAAGAAAAGGCATTGAACCTTAGAAAAGGCTAATCAAAACAAAACTAAAACTGAATTGGCTACAAATTAAAAACAGAATGCTGGACGACAGCAAAGACTTACTGTGGAGCAAAGACAATGTACATCCGAACATGACATGACAATCAACAATGTCCCCACAAAGAAGGATAAAAACAACTGAAATATCCTTGATTGCTAAAACAAAGTAGATGCGGGAAATATCGCTCAAAGGAAGACATGAAACTGCTACAGGAAAATACCAAAAAAAGAGAAAAAGGCCACCAAAATAAGAGCGCAAGACAAGAACTAAAACCCTACACACAGGAAAACGGCAAAAAAGTTCAAATAAGTCAGGGTGTGATGTGACAGGTGGTGACAGTACACCTACTTTGAGACAAGAGCTATAGTGATGCATGCTTGGTTATGGTTTAACGTCATATCCAACAATTGCGACGACAACTCTTTACTGTCAACTGAGTTTCGTTTTTTAATGATTTCTGCTAGTGCTGTGCCTCCGGATTTTTTCAAAACAACAAATGTGCCTTGGCTCAAAAAATGTTGAAAAACACTGACTTAGTTAAGTGTAATTTTGGCCCGTGCATAATTAAACACATTACGACAGCTTCGAATCCCACCAGACCAGTGATTCTCAAACTAGTGGTACGTGGGCTCCATCTAGTGGCACGCCAAATAATCGCTTCATTCAATGAATCGTATTTGATTCATCATTTAAGTACAGTGTTTTATGTATAATGTGTGTAAGGTTACAGTGGCCAAACACATTAAATATAGCTACGGAATAAAACTCTCTGCCTTGCCCACTATGCTACTGTAACCCTAATATTTTGTTCACCCACCAACTTCGACGGCTGTGGGTTAAAGGCGGGTTACAGTTGAGTTAATTCGAAGATAGATTTGTTGTCTTCCTTGTAAAAGCACCATAAAGGTAGGACACCTCTTGACTCCATTTCGTTTTGCGTACACACATCACCCGTCACCTCTTCTCAGACTCCCGCTCTTTCTCATCTCTTAGCTTCTCCCCTGTCGGTTCCCTATTCGGGCCCCCGGAAACAAAGGTAGGAACGAAATGTGGAAACAAATAAAATAACTTAAACTACAACAAATGTGTTACTTGAAAATAACACTAATGTGACTCAATGATATGTAAATAAATGACTTCCATACATAAATAAGAGTTACATACCAAATCAAATGTTACACCGCTGTATTTTAGTCATTGTGGTGAGCCAAGTGTTGTGCACGAGACAACTAGAAATAAGGTTTACACTGTATGAAAACATTTTTTAAAAGGAATTTTACCTTTTCAACCTCATTACACCTTTGGCTAAGTTGTATATTCATAAATTAGACTTAGACTTCCTTTTTATGGTCATTCAAATTTGAATTTTACAGTACAGATAACGGAATTTTGTTGTATTAGCGCATGGTAGTGCAGGATAAAAGAGCAATAAGGTGCAGATATAAATAAATAGATTACTGTACAGATAAATATATTGCACTTTTGCATATGCATCCACGTTTATGGATGTATGTAATATTGTCTTTATATTCCAGCAAGTTAATCCATTTTGGGGTGGAATTGAGGGGATTATTATGATGCGTTCAAGAGTCTTACGGCCTGAGGGAAGAAGATGTTACAGAACCTGGAGGTTCTGCTACGGAGGCTGCGGAACCTCTTTCGAGAGTCCAAATAAATGTAAGTTTCTCAATACCCCACCTGTTTTTTGTGCCTTTAAAAAAGAATTAGAACTTTACGTTAAAACACTCTCTACCTCTTAACAACCAAAAAGCTGTCAAAACGATGATGCTGTGCTCCAAATTTAAATTATTTACTGAACTTGTGTGAGCCTATGGCTTTGCACTTTGTAATATATATATATATATATATATATATATATATATATATATGTAATATATATATATGTATATATATATACATATATTTTTCCTTCTATTTTAGTTACTTTATTGAGTTTACAACCCCCTGGCACTGTTTTGTACTGTTTTTGTACTTATTTTGATCATTATTATTATTTATCGATTGTTTGTAAATGTTGCAATTTATAAATAAAGGTTTATAAAACACACACACAATATATATATATATATATATATATATATATATATATATATATATATATATATATATATATATATATATATATATATATTTATTTATATTTAATTTTTTTAAATCTTTTTTTTTTTTTGCGTTCTATTTTAGTTACTTTATTGAGTTTACAATCCCCTGGCGCTGTTTTGTACTGTTTTTGTACTTATTTGGATCATTATTATTATTTATCGATTGCTTCTAAATGTTGCAATTTATAAATAAAGGTTTATACAACTAAAATAAATAAATATATATATATATATATATATATATATATATATATATATATGTATGTACTTTTTTTTTGCATTTTATTTTAGTTACTTTATTGAGTTTACAACCCCCTGGTGCTGTTTTTGTACTTATTTTGATCATTATTAATATTTATCGATTGTTTGTAAATGTTGCAATTCATAAATAAAGGTTTATAAAATAGATTTAAAAAAAAAAAAATATATATATATATATATATATATATATTTTTTTTTTTTTTTTTTTTTTGCGTTCTATTTTAGTTACTTTATTGAGTTTACAACCCCCTGGTGCTGTTTTGTTTTGTTTTTGTACTTATTTTGATCATTATTATTATTTATCGACTGTTTGTAAATGTTGCAATTTATAAATAAAGGTTTATAAAACTAAAAAAATTATAATACAATTAATAAATTATATATATATATATATATTTTTTGTTTTTTTTTGTTTTTGTGTTTTATTTTAGTTACTTTATTGAGTTTACAACCCCCTGATGCTGTGTTGTACTGTTTTTGTACTTATTTTGATCATTATTTTTATTTATCGACTGTTTGTAAATGTTGCAATTTATAAATAAAGGTTTATAAAACAAAAAAACAACTAGACATAAGGTGCAACACAAAGAGGAACTTCCTGTAAGCACGCTGAAGTTGTCTGATCTCTCCTGGGGGACGCAGAGTCGAAACACGCCATTGGCAGGAGTGTGTCGTCTCTGGGAGAAAATTGAATTGGAGGAGGGAATGTGGAATCGGGTTAAAGGCTGGAAGTCACTGCGGGGTCAAGTTACACGCCAGCACGCACACATGCAAGTCAGGTTGGGTCGTAGGGACCTTTTAATACCATCTCCGCCCCCGTTTGGAGCGTCAGAGCATGCACCAGCTCTCCAGGGGCGCTCCAGTCAGCCTCTCCACACTTTGCTCCAAACTTTACGCACGGATGTGCTCCTCTGGAACTATTTTTTAATATACTTTTTTTTTTTTTTTTTTTTTACTTTTAGCACTTTTCCTGCAGACAAATGCGATATAATCGTAGGGGGGTTGAAACAAGATGAAAGTAGTGTGGCTAAAGTGTGTCACGCTGCTGGTGCTGTGCAGCAGCGCGCACAGGCTGCAGGCATCCCCCGCCTTGGATGGAGCTCACGGGGCCGATGACAGCGCCTCCACCCTGGCCTTTGTGTTCGATGTGACCGGCTCCATGTATGACGACCTCAAGCAGGTGATCGACGGCGCCTCGCGGATCCTGCAGACGACCCTCAACCGGAGGACCAGACCCATCAAAAACTTTGTCCTGGTTCCATTCCACGACCCAGGTACTTTTATATGCTCCTTTAATTACTAATTCATTACTAGAACTTTATTCATTGAATCGAAAGTTCTGAAATTCCACGACATAGTGGTAATTATACACAAAGCAAACTATAACCTGCTACCAAAGAATGTACAACAATTCTTCTCAACAAAAGAGGAGAAATATAATCTTAGAGAAAAATTTAATTTAAAGCATTTGTATGCACGCAGGATGATGGAATGGATTAAGCAAAGAAATCTAAAGGGACATGGAGGGAAAAACATGTTTTGCGAGCTCTTGCAATACTTTTATTGCGAGAGCTCGCAATACTTTTTGCGAGATCTCGCGATACTTTTTGCGAGATCTCGCGATACTTTTATTGCGAGATCTCACGATACTTTTTGCGAGATCTCGCAATACTTTTATTGCGAGATCTCGCAATACTTTTTGCGAGATCTCGCAAAACATGTTTTTCCCTCCATGTCCCTTTAGATTTCTTTGCTTAATCCATTCCATAATTAAATTCTACATACTGATATACTGAAGGTCTTAAGTGTTGTACGTGCGTACAAATGTTACAAATGTACAAAAGTATTGCGAGCTCTCGCAATAAAAGTATTGCGAGAGCTCGCAATACTTTTATTGCGAGATCTCGCAATACTTTTACTGCGAGCTCTCGCAATACTAGTATTGCGAGCTCTCGCAATACTTTTATTGCGAAATCTCGCAATACTTTTACTGCGAGATCTCGCAATACTTTTATTGCGAGATCTTGCAATACTTTTTGCCAGATCTCGCAATACTTTTTGCCAGATTTCGCAATACTTTTTGCCAGATCTCGCAATAATTTTATTGCGAGATCTCGCAATACTTTTTGCGAGATCTCGCAATACTTTTACTGCGAGATCTCGCAATACTTTTACTGCGAGATCTCGCAATACTTTTATTGCGAGATCTCGCAATACTTTTTGCCAGATCTCGCAATACTTTTTGCCAGATTTCGCAATACTTATTGCCAGATCTCGCAATAATTTTATTGCGAGATCTCGCAATACTTTTTGCGAGATCTCGCAATACTTTTACTGCGAGATCTCGCAATACTTTTACTGCGAGATCTCGCAATACATTTATTGCGAGATCTCGCAATACATTTTGCCAGATCTCGCAATACTTTTTGCGAGCTTTCGCAATACTTTTTGCCAGATCTCGCAATACTTTTTGCGAGCTCTCGCAATACTTTTTGCAAGATCTTGCAATACGTTTTGCCAGATCTCGCAATACTTTTTGCGAGATCTCGCAATACTTTCATTGCGAGATTTCGCAATACTTTTTGCGAGATCTCACAATACTTTTTGCAAGATCTCGCAATACTTTTTGCGGGATCTCGCAATACTTTTTGCGAGATCTCCCAAAGCTTTTTGCAAAATATCGCAATACTTTTTGCGAACTCTCGCAATACTTTTTGCGAGATCTCCCAATACTTTTTGCAAAATCTCGCAATACTTTTTGCGAGATCTCGCAATACTTTTTGCGAGATCTCCCAATACTTTTATTGCGAGATCTCGCAATACTTTTTGCGAGATCTCCCAATACTTTTTGCGAGATCTCGCAATACTTTTTGCGAGCTATTGCAATACTTTTTGGGAGCTCTCCCAATACTTTTTGCGAGATCTCCCAATACTTTTTGAAAAATCTCGCAATACTTTTTGCGAGATCTCCCAACACTTTTTGCGAGATCTCGCAATACTTTTTGCGAGCTATTGCAATACTTTTTGGGAGCTCTCGCAATACTTTTTGCGAGATCTCCCAATACTTTTTGCGAGATTGCCCAATACTTTTTGCGAAATCTCGCAATACTTTTATTGCGAGATCTCGCAGTACTTTTTGCGAGCTCTCGCAACACTTTTTGCGAACTCTCGCAATACTTTTATTGCGAGATCTCGCAAAAGGTTTTTTTCCTATGTCAGTGAACCGGAAGTAAAACAGACACAGCGATGGAGGAGCCTACCCATCATCCGTGGGAGAAGTGCATTGATTTTTATTTTAGTATTGACCTAACATATAAAAACATCAAATCATATTATGGTCCCACAACAGAGCACAGATGATGGGTAGGCTGCTGCATGCTGTTTCACTTCCAGTTCACTGTCGTAGGAAAAAAAACTTTTGCGAGATTTCGCTAAAGTATTGCGAGAACTCGCAAAACACCCATGTCCCTTTAGGGGCTCCGTAGAAATCCAACAATGTACTAATATGATCCACTTCAAGAAACTCTTCAAACTTAAAAGTGTTTACAAAGTACAAAGAAGAAGAACCATGATAAACATTCTGAATTTATCTCATCCATCCATTCATTTTCTAGATAATCTTACTCATCTCACCATATGAAATATAACTGACTTCACTAAATATTTATTTATTAATTTGTATTGTTATTACCTATGTAGTATAGTGTGAATAAATTGAGAACAGGAAGTGAACAAAAGTTTTAGCAACTGCTATGCAAAGGAAAAGGGGGTAGGATTAAATAAGCTCTGCTTCTTCCTACTCCTTTTCGAACATGTTGGATAGAGGAACTGGAAATTGTGATGCATCATGTTGCATGTTTGCATGTTCCAAACAAACACAGACTCAACTCAACTCAACTCAGAACGTGTGCGTGTGTACTTTGTTTACATGCATAACTGCATTAGACAACACTGTAACGATCTTAAAAGGTTTTGAAATATTTCATTCATTCAAAAAATGTATTAAAAATGATTATGTGCTTGTTATGGTCGATGATAAGAAACAATGCCCTTTGTTGTGTTTGTAGTTTGCTAGGTCTCAAACTCTCGTATTCACTTCAGAATCACGTGACTCTATGATTTAACTACTTCTACCAGCAGCTTTAGTGACCTTGAGTATTATGAATGTAAAACCTAGTGAAGTTGGCACGTTGAGTAACTCGTAAATAAAAACGTAATACAATGATTTGCAAATCCTTTTCAACTTATATTCAATTGAATAGACTGCAAGGACAAGATATTTAATGTTCACACTGAGAAACTTGATTTTTTTTTTTTTGCAAATAATCATTAACTTAGAATTTAACGGCAGCAAAAAATTGGCACATGGGCATTTTTACCACTGTGTTACATGGCCTTTCCTTTTAACAACACTCAGTAAACGTTTGGGAACTGAGGAGACACATTTTTTAAGCTTCTCAGGTGGAATTCTTTCCCATTCTTGCTTGATGTACAGCTTAAGTTGTTCAACAAGCGCCACACATTTTCAATGGGGGACAGGTCTGGACTACAGGTAGGCCAGTATAGTACCCGCACTCTTTTACTATGAAGCCACGCTGTTGTAACACGTGGCTTGGCATTGTCTTGCTGAAATAATCAGGGGCGTCCATGATAACGTTGCTTGGATGGCAACATATGTTGCTCCAAAACCTGTATGTACCTTTCAGCATTAATGGCGCCTTCACAGATGTGTAAGTTACCCATGTCTTGGGCACTAATACACCCCCATACCATCACAGATGCTGGCTTTCAAACTTTGCGCCTATAACAATCCGGATGGTTCTTTTCCTCTTTGATCCGGAGGACACGACGTTGTTTCCAAAAACAATTTGAAATGTGGACGCGTCAGATCACAGAACACTTTTCCACTTTGTATCAGTCCATCTTAGATGAGCTCATGGCGGCGTTTCTGGGTGTTGTTGATAAATGGTTTTTGCTTTGCATAGGAGAGTTTTAACTTGCACTTACAGATGTAGCGACCAACTGTAGTTACTGACTGTGGTTTTCTGAAGTGTTGCTGAGCCCATGTGGGGATATCCTTTACACACTGATGTCGCTTTTTGATGCCGAACCGCCTGAGGGATCCAAGGTCATGGGCTTAGCGTGCAGTGATTTCTCCAGATTCTCTGAACCTTTTGATGATATTACGGATCATAGATGGTGAAATCCCTAAATTCCTTGCA
Source organism: Nerophis lumbriciformis (assembly GCF_033978685.3). NCBI lineage: Eukaryota > Metazoa > Chordata > Actinopteri > Syngnathiformes > Syngnathidae > Nerophis > Nerophis lumbriciformis. The sequence goes on from NC_084559.2 coordinate 22,224,733, forward strand.
ATAGCTGGTTGAGAAATGTTGTTCTTAAACTGTTCGACAATCTGCTCACGTATTCGTTCACAAAGGGGTGACCCTCGCCCCATCCTTGTTTGTGAATACGGTAACTGAGCATTTCATGGAAGCTGCTTTTATACCCAATCATGGCACCCACCTGTTCCCAATGAGCCTGTTCACCTGTGGGATGTTCCAAATAAGAGTTTGATGAACATTCCTCAACTTTCTTAGTCTTTTTTGCCACTTGTGCCAGCTTTTTTGAAACATGTTGCAGTTATCAAATTCCAAATGAGCTCATATTTGCAAAAAATAACAACGTTTTCCAGTTTGAACATTTAGTATCTTGTCTTTGCAGTCTATTCAATTGAATATAAGTTGAAAATGATTTGCAAATCATTGTATTCTGTTTTTATTTACCATTTACACAACTTGCCAACTTCACTGGTTTTGGGTTTGTATAACAATTGCATATTTCGACACTGCGTCCCCCAGGAGAGATCAGAGAACTTCAGCTTGCTTACAGGAAGTTGCTCTTTGTGTTGCACCTTATTTATAATTGACCCGTGCAATTACGACCTCAGAAAACACTCGACTCTTCAAGTACCACCATAATGACTAAAATACAGTAGCGTAGTAGGCCTAAGCGTTTATAAAAAGCAGGGTAGGGGTTTTATTCCACCAATTTATGTAATGTATTTGGCCACTGTAACGTTACACACAGTTTGGCTATATGAAAATAAAACACTGTACTTAAATAATGAATCAAATACAATTTATTTAATGAAGTGATTATTTGGCGTACCACTAGATGGAGCCCACGCACCACTAGTTTGAGAATCACTGCTCTGGTGGGATTCAAAACTGTCATAATGTAGTTAATTATGCGTGGGTCAAAAATACTCTAGCTATGTAAGTGGAGGGACATTGGGATACTGTACATGTAATTTGAATTGTCTTTACAAATCTTTTGTATTTGACCTCATTAAATCATGCAAGATGAAATTTTGCTCGAAAAAAGCAAAATTGCTAAAAAAAAAAAAACCCGAGATGATACTTTAGTGCAGTGGTTCTCAAACTGTGGTACGTGCACCACTCGTGGTATGCAGGCTCCATTTAGTGGCACACCAAAGAATCGCTTGATTAATGTACAGTGTTTTATTTTCCTATATTCAAACACAATGTAACTATTCAAACTGTATAATGTTACACTTGGCCAGCATTTTTAAATATTATTGTTAAAATAAAACCTCTGGTTTGTTATTAATGAATATTTAGACCTACTACGCTACTGTATTCTAATGTCGGTCATCATGGTGGTGCTTGGACAGAAATTTTTTCTCTGAGGTGGTACTTGGTTAAAAAAGGTTGGAGAACCATTGCTTTAGTGGGTCCGCTCCTCCAGGATTGCATGTTTTTTTGTTTGATTGTCGCGGTCCTAAATTGCCCATTTTCGCAGCAGCTTTTTCCTAAATTTGCAGCAAACACGTTGAAACTTACTTTTTTCAATACAATTTCATACGTTATCAATAGAGATGTCCGATAATGGCTTTTTTTGCTAATATCCGATATTCCGATTTTGTCCAACTCTTAATTACCGACACCGATATCAACCGATACCGATATATACAGTCGTGGAATTAACACATTATTATGCCTAATTTTGTTGTGATGCCCCGCTGGATGCATTAAACAATGTAACAAGGTTTTCCAAAATAAGAGAACAACTTCAACTCAAGTTATGGAAAAAAGTGCCAACATGGCACTACCATATTTATTATTGAAGTCACAAAGTGCATTATTTTTTTTTAACATGCCTCAAAACAGCAGCTTGGAATTTGAGACATGCTCTCCCTGAGAGAGCATGAGGAGGTTGAGGTGGGCGGGCTAGGGGGTAGCAGGGGTGTATATTGTAGCGTCCCGGAAGAGTTAGTGCTGCAAGGGGTTTCTGGGTATTTGTTCTGTTGTGTTTATGTTGTGTTACGGTGCGGATGTTCTCCCGAAATGTGTTTGTCATTCTTGTTTGGTGTGGGTTCACAGTGTGGCGCATATTTGTAACAGTGTTAAAGTTGTTTATACGGCCACCCTCAGTGTGACCTGTATGGCTTTTGACCAAGTATGCGTTGCATTCACTTGTGTGTGTGAAAAGCCGTAGATATTATGTGACTGGGCCGGCACGCAAAGGCAGTGCCTTTAAGGTTTATTGGCGCTCTGTACTCCTCCCTACGTCCGTGTACACAGCGGCGTTTTAAAAAGTAATACATTTTACTTTTTGAAACCGATACCGATACCGATAATTTTAAAGCATTTATCGGCTTTAATTTTAAGCATTTATCGGCCGATAATATCGGCAGTCCGATATTATCGGACATCCCTAGTTATCAATGTTTTTATTCTTCTTTGTAACTTTAACCCCAAAAAGCACAAGATTTCAACAAATGTGCCAAAAATATGCTTTATTTACATGAAATGAATGCGTTAAACTTTTTTGAATATTGACAGCCTTTTGCAGGAGGTTTTCCCCCCAAAAAAATTCAATTAAAGTATTTATAGGAATTTATATGTGAATTATAACTGTGCAATTTTAGTAGGGAAATTGAATGATGTACAGGGAAACTTGATGAGGATTATTGGCTAAAATGTGTGGGGAAGTTCAACGTTTTTTACATAATTTGCAGGGATCGGTCGAATGTGAATTTTGCGCGATGGTTCGTGCACCGATAATGAGCCAGGTCCTATACAGTTATTGAAATTCCGGAGCTTGAAAATAAGAGTTCCCTAATGGGGGAGGGGCCCTGATGAGAAGCATATGCCGTCTGCCTGTGTGTAATTACCCCAATCACCCTAACCCACCCCGCCATCGCCTCCATGCTGGCCTCCGGAAAACCCTTTCAGCCCCCCCCCCCATATAACCCGCCTGTAGTGGTGGCGTTGGCAGGAAGGGGGGGATGTTCTAGTGGGATGCCCCAACACCACACATTTTGTCTTCTGGTTAACGTGGCCCCCCCTCAAGGACCTTGTAAAAGGTTAGTGATTGGCTTACAAAGAAGCGTGACGGTCCTTTACGAGCGCTCTTTATGGTCACTCGCCACTGTTGGGGGGAAATACTGAGATTGGTGAATGTCATCACTTTGACGCAACACTTTGTCACTACTCCAAGACCGAGGTTCTCCAACTTTTTTCCACCAAGTATCTTGGCTCTCCAAGTACCACCATAATGACCAATATTACAATACAGTAGCATAGTAGGATTAGTATTCATAAAAAACTAGGCAGAGGTTTTATTTAACAAATATATACAAACATTTTGGACACTGTAACATTACACACAGTTTGAACAGTAACACTGTGTTTGAATATGGGAAAATAAAACACTGTACTTTAATGAAGTGATTATTTGGCGATAGGGCCCGCGTACTACTTGTAGTAAACGTATCACAGTTGTTCATTCATTCACATCGACGTCCCACTGGGGTGAGTTTTTCCTTGCCCTTATGTGGGCTTTGTACCGAGGATGTCGTTGTGGCTTGTGCAGCCCTTTGAGACACTTGTGATTTAGGGCTATATAAATAAACATTGATTGATTGATTGATTGATTGATTGTTGATTCGTAGCTCTAATATACTTGTTTACTTCCATTTAGGCACACAAAAAGGCCACATCGTACCCGGATCTGGTTTTCTGTAATATTTAGGATTAGAGATGTCCGATAATGGCTTTTTTGCCGATATTCCGATATTGTCCAACTCTTAATTACCGATTCCGATATCAACCGATACCGATATATACAGTCGTGGAATTACCGTATTTTTCGGACTATAAGTTGCAGTTTTTCTTCAGTTTGGCCGGGCTCCAGTGCAACTTATATATGTTTTTTTCCTTCTTTATTATGCATTTTCGGCAGGTGCGACTTATACTCCGGTGCGATTTATACTCCGAAAAATACGGTAACACATTATTATGCCTAATTTTGTTGTGATGCCCCGCTGGATGCATTGAACAATGTAACAAGGTTTTCCCAAAATAAATCAACTCAAGTTATGGAAAAAAAAAATGCCAACATGGCACTGCTATATTTATTATTGAAGTCACAAAGTGCATTATTTTTTTAACATGCCTCAAAACTGTAGCTTGGAATTTTGGGAGAGCATGAGGAGGTTGAGGTGGGTGGGGTTGGGGGGTTGGGGGGTGGGGGGGGGGGGGGGGTGTATATTGTGTATATTGTAGCGTCGCAGAAGAGTTAGTGCTGCAAGGGGTTCTGGGTATTTGTTCTGTTGTGTTTATGTTGTGTTACGGTGTGGATGTTCTCCCGAAATGTGTTTGTCATTCTTGTTTGGTGTGGGTTCACAGTGTGGCGCATATTTGTAACAGTGTTAAAGTTGTTTATACGGCCACCCTCAGTGCATACTTGCCAACCCTCCCGGATTTTCCGGGAGACTCCCGAAATTCAGCGCCTCTCCCGAAAACCTCCCGGGACAAATTTTCTCCCGAAAATCTCCCGAAATTCAGGCGGAGCTGGAGGCCACGCCCCCTCCAGCTCCATGCGGACCTGAGTCCGCTTTCCCACAATATAAAGAACGTCTACAGTAAAGCAGTCCGTCTGCCTTAAACAGCAATGTTGTCACACTCTTAAACAGGACAATACTGCCATCTAGTGCATTTGATGAAAGCACTTTTGTGCGTGCCACCCAGCAATGCATAATCAGAGAGGGTGTTCAGCATGGTTAGAAAGATAGTGACAGAGAATAGAACAAGGATGGACAATTCAACCCTTAACTCAACAATGAGTAGATGAGTGTTGTGTGTATATATGTGTAAATAAATGAACACTGAAATTCAAGTATTTCTTTTATTTATATATATATATATATATATATATATATATATATATATATATATATATATATATATATATATATATCCATCCATCCATCCATTTTCTACCGCTTATTCCCTTCGGGGTCGCAGGGATATATATATATATATATATATATATATATATATATATATATATATATATATATATATATATATATATATATATATATATATGAAATACTTGACTTGGTGAATTCTAGCTGTAAATATACTCCTCCCCTCTTAACCACGCCCCCCCCCCCCCCCCCCCGCACCCACTCCCCACCCCCCTCCCCCACCTCCCGAAATTGGAGGTCTCAAGGTTGGCAAGTATGCCCTCAGTGTGACCTGAATGGCTGTTGACCAAGTTTGCCTTGCATTCACTTGTGTGTGTGTGAAAAGCCGTAGATAATATGTGACTGGGGCCGGCACGCAAAGGCAGTGCCTTTAAGGTTTATTGGCGCTCTGTACTTCTCCCTACGTCATAAAAAAGTCATAAATTTCACTTATTTAAACCAATACCGATAATTTTGAAACCGATACCGATAAATTCCGATATTACATTTTTAAGCATTTATCGTTTTTACTAGGAATGTCCGATAAGATCGGACTGCCGATCTTATCGGACATTCCTAGTAAAAACTATTAAAAACTACACTTTTCTCGTGTTTGACAGAGACATTTTGGGGCGACCAGGGTGCTAAATGATGATGTGTTCGAAGCAGAAGACAAAAAACGGCAGGTTTTAAGTCTCATGTTGGTCGAGGAAGAGGAACCACATTCACCCTTTACCATGTACCTCTTGCTTGGCCTTGGTATAAACCCTTTGCTTGCCTAACAGAATTGCTATTGTGACCTCCAGTGGACACATTTAGAAAAGCAGTTTGTTCCGTTACAATTTTTTTTTTTTCACTTGGCAAACTCTTCACGCGGGCCGGAAAAAAACCCGTGGGCCGTACGTTTGACACCCCTGATGTACAGGAACACATTGGCTGTAACTGAGGGGCATCCATTTTTCCAGTGTTTATTGATACTAGGGATGATGTTCGAAATCGGTTCTCCCGGTTGTTCGATAAGAAAAGAACCGATTCCATGGATTCGAATCCCTTTTTGAGAACCAGTTCCCGTTATCGAGGCCACTATAGTAAAGAAAAAGTTGGTTCTTTATTCGAATCCCTTCCCACGTACAGGAAATGCCCTGTGGGACCTGCAATGTTATGCCCATTTGATTGTAGACTCTTACTGACACCTTGTGGCGATATGAAAATACTACGCGTCATTAGTTTGGGCACTTCCGGGTTGAGACAATTGAGAAGTAGACAAGTTGTGTTAGCTCTTACAAGCCTTGGAAAAGTTATGTCTGTAAGTAAACTGTTTAACTTGTTTATGTAACTCAATATTAAGGTGGAAAGTGTTTGATACTAAGATGTTTATTGAAAAATGATTTTTATGCACTGTTTCAATGGATGTTTTGAGGACTTACAATGTGTTTTTTTCCATATACAACAACCTATCTGGATTCGATAAGAGAATCGATAAGGAATCGGGTTCGATAAGAGGATTCGATAATGGGCTCGAACTCAATAATTTCTTATCAAACATCATCCTTAATTGATACTATACAATACTTCACTCCATATAATATCTGCATTTCTGACCTTTCAGATATCGGCCCTGTGTCCATCAGCACCGACCCCATAAAGTTCCAGCAGGATCTCCAAGAGCTGTTTGTCCAGGTGGGAACAGAACACATGCAGTGATTTTTTCTTTTGTTTTCTTCCAGTCGGGGGTCACCAAACTAAGTCAATCGCAGTTCGGCTCTGGCTTAGTTTTCACGCTTCTTGACGGGAATTAAACCCGTGCCCCTCTGCCATGAAAGACAGGAGTGTGTACCGTTGCACCACCGGTGATATAACACATGTAGTGATCAATGCACCGTTGATGAAGCACAATATTATCTCACACAAAAGCAGGCTTCGGTGAGCGTATGTGGACTATGTCCAGATAGGGTCAATGAAACAGCAGAAAGGGCAGCTGGGGGAATTCCAATTTCGAGGTAAAATCTTTGTTTGATTTAGAAAGAAACATGGGAAAATACGCTAAGATTAGTCACCACACCGTGTATGAAGTAAGAAACTTGCACAATGAATCACATTTTAGATTGTCACTTTTAATTAATTGACTGAATGGTTTATACAAACCCCGTTTCCATATTAGTTGGGAAATTGTGTTAGATGTAAATATAAACGGAATACAATGATTTGCAAATCCTTTTCAACCCAAGATATTTGATGTTCAAACAAATAATCAAGCAAATAATCATTAACTTAGAATTTCATGGCTGCAACACGTGCCAAAGTAGTTGGGAAAGGGCATGTTCACCACTGTGTTACATGGCCTTTCCTTTTAACAACACTCAGTAAACGTTTGGGAACTGAGGAGACACATTTTTTAAGCTTCTCAGGTGGAATTCTTTCCCATTCTTGCTTGATGTACAGCTTAAGTTGTTCAACAGTCCGGGGGTCTCTGTTGTGGTATTTTAGGCTTCATAATGTGCCAGACAGGTCTGGACTACAGGTAGGCCAGTCTAGTACCCGCACTCTTTTACTATGAAGCCACGTTGATGTAACACATGGCTTGGCATTGTCTTGCTGAAATAAGCAGGGGTGTCCATGGTAACGTTGCTTGGATGGCAACATATGTTGCTCCAAAATCTGTATGTACCTTTCAGCATTAATGGCGCTTTCACAGATGTGTAAGTTACCCATGTCTTGGGCACTAATACACCCCCATACCATCACAGATGCTGGCTTTTCAACTTTGCGCCTATAACAATCCGGATGGTTCTTTTCCTCTTTGGTCCGGAGGACACGACGTCCACAGTTTCCAAAAACAATTTAAAATGTGGACTCGTCAGACCACAGAACACTTTTCCACTTTGTATCAGTCCATCTTAGATGAGCTCAGGCCCAGCGAAGCCGACGGTGTTTCTGGGTGTTGTTGATAAACGGTTTTTGCCTTGCATAGTAGAGTTTTAACTTGCACTTACAGATGTAGCGACCAACTGTAGTTACTGACAGTGGGTTTCTGAAGTGTTCCTGAGCCCATGTGGTGATATCCTTTACACACTGTTGTCGCTTGTTGATGCAGTACAGCCTGAGGGATCGAAGGTCACGGGCTTAGCTGCTTACGTGCAGTGATTTCTCCAGATTCTCTGAACCCTTTGATGATATTACGGACCGTAGATGTTGAAATCCCTAAATTCCTTGCAATAGCTGGTTGAGAAAGGTTTTTCTTAAACTGTTCAACAATTTGCTCACGCATTTGTTGACAAAGTGGTGACCCTCGCCCCATCCTTGTTTGTGAATGACTGAGCATTTCATGGAAGCTACTTTTATACCCAATCATGGCACCCACCTGTTCCCAATTTGCCTGTTCACCTGTGAGATGTTCCAAATAAGTGTTTGATGAGCATTCGTCAACTTTATCAGTATTTATTGCCACCTTTCCCAACTTCTTTGTCACGTGTTGCTGGCATCAAATTCTAAAGTTAATGATTATTTGCAACAAAAAAAAAAGTTTATCAGTTTGAACATCAAATATGTTGTCTTTGTAGCATATTCAACTGAATATGGGTTGAAAATGATTTGTAAATCATTGTATTCCGTTTATATTTACATCTAACACATTTTCCCAACTCATATGGAAACGGGGTTTGTAGAAAAGGTCTTAGTTAGTTGTCATTTTGCTGCAAACCTGATAAGCCCACGCAAAGCTGACATACTAAGATCATGCACAGAGAATGTCTCTTAAATGAGCAAAACAGAGAGCAGCCGCTGTTTTGTGTCTTTATTTAGTACGTTTGCAAATTGGCACAGTTAGGCACAAATGGCTGTGAAAAAGGATGCTGCAAAGATGGATGAAGGAGGGAGAATCCCACATTTTTGGACTGTCATTAATACCAAATATTCGGCATTTGTCTATTCAGCAATATCATTTAATTATTGTGCAGCTACTGGATGACTTACGGGGCTGATTAAAACAAAGTCAAATGATTTGTTTTGGTGCTTTATTTTTATTTTTACGGGTTTTTTTTTTCTCACATCTTTTATATGACAAAAATTTTCTGCAACATGCATTTTCATGCATTCTTATGTGCATTTCTGGATCGTTCCAGATGCACCATCACAACACAGGTGCCTCCCAGAGCAAGTCTTTGGCACGCTAAAAATAGGTTTTGTTGTCCAAGATCGCACTTCTAAGGTATATCGACCATCCATTGATTGATTGATTGAAACTTTTATTAGTAGATTGCACAGTACAGTACATTCTTTTATTGTGGTTTTGAAGGAGGATAGAGATGCACTTTCTTTTACATCTGTTGGGAGTGCATTCCATATTGATGTGGCATAGAAAGAGAATGAGTTAAGACCTTTGTTAGATCGGAATCTGGGTTTAACGTGGTTTGTGGAGCTCCCCCTGGTGTTCTGGTTATGGCGGTCATTTACGTTAAGGAAGTAGTTTGACATGTACTTCGGTATCAGGGAGGTGTAGCGGTTTTTATAGACCAGGCTCAGTGCAAGTTGTTGTACTCTGTCCTCCACCTTGAGCCAGCCCACTTTGGAGAAGTGGGTAGGAGTGAGGTGTGATCTGGGGTGGAGGTCTAGAAGTAATCTGACGAGCTGGCTCTGGGATGTTTGGAGTCTTGATTTGAGGGTTATGGCGGTGCTGGGGTACCAGGAGGTACCATAGCTAGGGCTGGGCAATATATCGAGTTTGTAAGATATATCAATATATTTTTAAACAAGATATGAATAAAGAAAATATGGTTACATCGATATAATTTATTTCTCGTTAAAATTACCAACTGCTGCTTATTTGTTGTGTTCCTTGTTCTCCCTCGCTGTCCCTCCATTGGCTACTAAACCCCTCCTCTTTCTACTTCCAAGACGTGCTTGCACGTATAAGAACATCCATGATTGGTTGGTTGTTTACTATGATGAGTCACCATTGGTTAGGGCAGGGGTCGGCAACCCAAAATGTTGAAAGAGCCATATTGGACAAAAATACAAAAACAAATCTGTCTGGAGCCGCAAAAAAATTAAAAGCCATATTACATACAGATAGTGTGTCATGAGATATAAATTGAATTAAGAGGACTTAAAGGAAACTAAATGACCTCAAATATAGCTACAAATGAGGCATACTGATGCAATATGTACATATAGCTAGCCTAAATAGCATGTTAGCATCGATTAGCTTGCAGTCATGGAGTGACCAAATATGTCTGATTAGCACTCCACACAAGTCAATAACATCAACAAAACTCACCTTTCATGCACAACGTTAAAAGTTTGGTGGACAAAATGAGACAGAAAAAGAAGTGGCATAAAACACGTCCTAGAAAGTCGGACAAAGTTATACATGTAAACAAACGGTGAGTTCAAGGACCGCCAAAATTAGTAGGACAAAACAGCGCTCGCCAAATACTCGAATCAGTGAAGCATGTTTAATATAAAAAGTGTGCTTTATAACAATTAGGGAGGCTTGTGTCATGTTTGTCCTCCTACAGAAACCATATTAACACAAAAAATATTTTTTTTCCCCCCTCATCTTTTTCCATTTTTCATAAATTTTTTAAAAAGCTCCAGAGAGCCACTAGGGCGCCGCTAAAGAGCCGCATGCGGCTCTAGAGCCGCGGGTTGCCGACCCCTGGGTTAGGGACAGGCCAATCAGAGGCAAGATAGGGCGGGTCATCGAACCATGTAGGGAATTAAAAAGTGCCTGCCTGCAAATGTATATATTTATCTGAGTTTGATACATTTTGTATTATTTGCACAGCTATGTTATTAATTTTACGTATTTTATTTGATTTATGTTATATAATTTTGTACTACTTAAACAGTTTATTTTCTGTGCTGTTTATTCCACATCTTGACTAATTGGGTTAATAAAAGTGTTTACTGTACAGTTGTCATTCGCTTCAATTTCACTGAATATCGCTCAAAAATTAATATATTTTTATGTATACTTTCACCAAAAAATATATCGAGATATATATCAAATATCGAATTTAAGTAAAAAAATATATCAAGATATTGTCACGGCAGACGCAGCTTACTGCAGGTTTCGTTCCCCCGGGATGCAGACGGACAACTCTGGACAAGGCGTGCAGGTAGGAACATGATTTATTCCTCAAAAATCAAAGAAGTACAAAAACAGAAAACAAGCCGAAGGGACACCGTGCCGATCGCACTGGACGCAAAAGCTAACACTTGGCATAGACTAGAGATAAGGAATACTCATGTACCTTTGGCATGAAGCAAACAATGAAGCCAGGCCGACTGACCGGCAAAGGCAGGATTAAATAGTCCCTCTGATTAGTGCTCGGGAAACAGGTGAGCGACCCCAATCAGAGACAGGTGGAAACAATAAGCACCCATGGTAACTGAAAGCAAACAAGGGTGCACAAAAACAGGAACTAAAGGAGTGCAAAACTAACAGAACATAACAAAAACATGGTTCCGGGCCACGGATCATGACAGATATACTTTTTCGCCCATATCGCCCAGCCCTATCCATAACAAAACAACACATTTTGGACTGTTGGAGCATATGATGTCATGAATGTGGAAAGAAATGAGTGTCTCCTTAGGCCCAGCCTGTATAGTAGATGCAAAAACCTCATTTAAATCGTCTGCACCAATTTTGCACTTGTTATCAATACAGTCTTAGTAGATCACACGCATTCCCACTAATAGTACACGCAATGTTATAGTTTTCACACGCTGTTTAGCGCGTGGAATTTGTATCTTAGTAGATCAGACATGATATGCTTGTGATTCACACAGGGTGGTGGCGACTGCCCTGAGATGAGTGTCGGAGCCATCAAGAAGGCGCTGGAGGTTTCGCTACCTGGATCCTTCATTTATGTCTTCACCGATGCTCGGGCTAAGGACTATCGCTTGAAAAGAGATGTTCTGCAGCTGGTGCAACTCCGTCAGTCACAGGTAAACGACCTTACAGGGGTGGGTGGATGTGGAGGCCTCAAAGATCACAATGTGATGACTGACGTATGTTAGGGTTCAGTTCATGACAAAATTGCACTTTTTTATATGTTGCCCATCATCCCCAATCACTAGAGAGACAATACCACATTTGTCTTTCTCTTTTCTGTGCATTGTAAATATTGAAAAGCTGCTAGTAAGAGGCAGCTAATGTTGCAGGTAATTGAGATTCATCTTCTGTGCCTATAAACTATAATAATATAGTGTACATGCACTGCAAAAACTGAAATCTAAGTAAGATTAAATATCTCAAATAAGGGTGATATTTAGTTATTTTCTGTCTGATAAGATAATTCTTCTCACTAAGCAGATTTTATGTTAGAGTGTTTTACTTGTTTTAAGGGTTTTGGTCCTAAATGATCTCAGTAAGATATTACAGCTTGTTGCTGTGATTTGATGACCTATATTGAGTAAAACATGCTTGAAACTAGAATATTGACTGTTGCAAAGCTGTGTCATCAACACTCACAAGTATAAAACTGCTTTTTTAAAGTAATAATTTCTTATTTCAAGCATAAAAAAAAAAATCATGATTTTGACAAAATTGTGTCTCATAATTAAAACAGATGACAACCAAATGTACTTTGCTGTTTTATTATCAATGAAACAATAGAAAATATGTACTCATATAGTAGTACAGTTGGCACAGTACAGTAAACTGACAGTTAAAATTTAAACATTTCACATGTGACATTTCAAACCATTTTGAACAGAAATAGTTCATGCACATTCAGATAAATTCTTCAAAATTACAATTTAAAAACATTTTGGCCGGGGGCCGGGCTGTATATATGCGCACTAATTGACTGAAAGAGCACGCACTTGTCGCGATGATATTGTCTAAAAATGCAGTTTTAGACAATATGATTTGCTTGAGCGGCTAGTAGACCCCGAGAGTAACAAGCGGTTGCCTTGTTGCCATTAAGAACAATAAATTCGTTTTTAGTATAAATTTGCTGGTTTCAAGAAATGTTATGCCGAGCGCATATCATTATGTCAAGATAATGGCACTAGCATTTACTTCATTTAAGAATATTTTTCAACATATTGAGCAAAACGGTCTATTTTTTTTAGTTAGTTAGTTTATTGTGGTTTTGAAGGAGGATAGAGATGCACTTTCTTTTACACCTGTTGGGAGTGCATTCCATATTGATGTGGCATAGAAGGAGAATGAGTTAAGACCTTTGTTAGATCGGAGTCTGGGTTAAACGTGGTTAGTGGAGCTCCCCCTGGTGTTGTGGTTATGGCGGTCATTTACGTTATGGAAGTAGTTTGACATGTACTTCGGTATCTGGGAGGATTTTATAGACTAGACTCAGTGCAAGTTGTTTTACTCTGTCCTCCACCCTGAGCCAGCCCACTTTGGAGAAGTGGGTAGGAGTGAGGTGGGATCTGGGGTGGAGGTCTAGAAGTAACCTGACTAGCTTGTTCTGGGATGTTTGGAGTCTAGATTTGAGGGTTTTGGAGGTGCTGGAGTACCAGGAGGTGCATGACCCTCAAATCAAAAAAGGTTGGGTTTTTTTCCGCAAAAAGGACAATACAACTAATCAAATGGCATCCTGTGAAATACTAATACGCGTCAATCGAGGCAAGTGGAAGTTAGTTCAAGAAAAATCCCTAACAATCCTTTTATCTCTTCCAGGTGGTTTTTGTGCTAACTGGGGACTGTGGGGACCGCTCCCAACCGGGCTACAGGGTCTACGAGGAGATCGCAGCCACATCTTCAGGGCAGATCTTTCACCTGGACAAGCAGCAGGTCAATGAGGTGAGTGCGTAACATATACCATATTTTCAGAGTATAAGTCGCTCCGGAGTATAAGTCGCACCGGCCGAAAATGCATAATAAAGAAGGAAAAAAACATTTATAAGCCGCACTGGACGTATAAGTCGCATTTCTTGGGGAAATTTATTTGATAAAACCCAACACCAAGAATAGACATTTGAAAGGCAATTTAAAATAAATAAAGAATAGTGAACAACAGGCTGAATAAGTGTACGTTATATGAGGCATAAATAACCAACTGAGAACGTGCCTGGTATGTTAACGTAACATATTATGGTAAGAGTCATTCAAATAACTATAACATATAGAACATGCTATACGTTTACCAAACAATCTGTCACTCCTAATCGCTAAATCCCATGAAATCTTATACGTCTAGTCTCTTACGTGAATGAGCTAAATAATATTATTTGATATTTTACGATAATGTGTTAATAATTTCACACATAAGTCGCTCCTGAGTATAAGTCGCACCCCCGGCCAAACTATGAAAAAAACTGCGACTTATAGTCCGAAAAATACGGTAGTATCAATGCCTTGAATGTAGAGATGTTCGATAATATCGGACTACCGATATTATCGGCCGATAAATGCTTTAAAATGTAATATCGGAAATTATCGGTATCGGTTTCAAAAAGCAAAATGTATGACTTTTTAAAAACGCCGCTGTACGGGGCGGTACACAGACAAAGGAAGAAGCACAGAGCGCCAATAAAACCTTAAAGGCACTGCCTTTGCGTGGCGGCCTAATCACATAATATCTACGGCTTTTCACCCACACAAGTGAATACCATGCTTACTTGGTCAACAGCCATACTGGTCACACTGAGGGTGGCCGTATAAACCAACTTTAACACTGTTACAAATATGCGCCACACTGTGAACCCACACCAAACAAGAATGACAAAACACATTTCGGGAGAACATCCGCACCGTAACACAACATAAACACAACAGAACAAATACCCAGAAACCCCTTGCAGCACCAACTCTTCCGGGACGCTACAATATACACCCACCGCTACCTCCTACCCCCGCCACCCCCAACCCCGCTCGATTCAACCTCCTCATGCTCTCTCAGGGAGAGCATGTCCCAAATTCCAAGCTGCCGTTTTGAGGCATGTTAAAAAAAAATAATGCACTTTGTGACTTCAATAATAAATTTTTTTTTTCATAACTTGAGTTGATTTATTTTGGAAAACCTTGTTACATTGTTTAATGCATCCAGCGGGGCATCACAACAAAATTAGGCATAATAATGTGTTAATTCCACGACTGTATATATCGGTATCGGTTGATATCGGAATCGGTAATTAAGAGTTGGACAATATCGGAATATCGGATATTGGCTAAAAAGCCATTATCGGACGATTGGTTACACATTTTCAACAAGGGCTCGACATTGTGAGGAAACGAATTGATTGCAAAGCGTTTTTGTGTCAAATGTAATCTGAGTTAGAAAAAGATCACATGGATATTTTGGCCACTTCTCTGCTGTCAAGGAACATTCATTAATATAACCGACATTCTAATGGACCTGAATACGAGATTTTTTTTTAAATTGCCTAGCAACTCAGCATTCACAAAATGTAGTTTTGAAAAATAGGGTTCTGTTTCCTGTCAAGTCGTGCATGCATGTCGCCTAGCATACAAAGTCTTCATTCTCACTTCATTCTGGTGAAAAATGTAAGGAGGGCCTGTTTTGTCATTTTGGTGTTTATGTATATTTAAGGGGTTAGGAGGCCAGCTTCACTTGAGCTATCACACCTCAACCCCCACATGACTTTTGCTAAATGTTTTCCACCTCCATGTAAATACACGTACTGAAATCAAATATACTTCTCGCCCATACGATTCAGAGACATTCCTTCTTTTTTTTCTTTTTTTTTGGAAAGATACAGTACGAAACGGTTCAGTGAGTTGAAATCGATTCAGTAACTTTTTAGCAAAACAAATCAACCAGTGGGACCGTGAAATTAATACTGGATATTGGACACTGCAGGTGAAGTTACAAACCCTGTTTCCATATGAGTTGGGAAATTGTGTTAGATGTAAATACAAACGGAATACAATGATTTGCAAATCATTTTCAACCCATATTCAGTTGAATATGCTACAAAGACAACATATTTGATGTTCAAACTGATAAACATTTTTTTTTTTTTTGCAAATAATCATTAACTTTGGAATTTGATGCCAGCAACATGTGACAAAGAAGTTGGGAAAGGTGGCAATAAATACTGATAAAGTTGAGGAATGCTCATCAAACACTTATTTGGAACATCCCACAGGTGAGCAGGAAAATTGGGAACAGGTGGGTGCCATGATTGGGTATAAAAGTAGATTCCATGAAATGCTCGGTCATTCACAAACAAGGATGGGGCGAGGGTCACCACTTTGTCAACAAATGCGTGAGCAAATTGTTGAACAGTTTAAGAAAAACCTTTCTCAACCAGCTATTGCAAGGAATTTAGGGATTTCACCATCTACGGTCCATAATATCATCAAAGGGTTCAGAGAATCTGAAAAAAATCACTCCACGTAAGCAGCTAAGCCCGTGACCTTCGATCCCTCAGGCTGTACTGCATCAACAAGCGACATCAGTGTGTAAAGGATATCACCACATGGGCTCAGGAACACTTCAGAAACCCACTGTCAGTAACTACAGTTGGTCGCTACATCTGTAAGTGCAAGTTAAAACTCTCCTATGCAAGGCGAAAACCGTTTATCAACAACACCCAGAAACGCCGTCGGCTTCGCTGGGCCTGAGCTCATCTAAGATGGACTGATACAAAGTGGAAAAGTGGTCTGTTGTCTGACGAGTCCACACTTCAAATAGTTTTTGGAAACTGTGGATGTCGTGTCCTCTGGACCAAAGAGGAAAAGAACCATCCGGATTGTTATAGGCGCAAAGTAGAAAAGTCAGCATCTGTGATGGTATGGGGGTGTATTAGTGCCCAAGATATGGGTAACTTACACATCTGTGAAGGCGCCATTAATGCTGAAAGGTACATACAGGTTTTGGAGCAATATATGTTGCCATCCAAGCAACATTACCATGGACGCCCCTGCTTATTGTGTTGTAATTGATATTATTGTTTTGTGGCGTTTGTCAGGTTCAAACACTGACAACATCTATTAAAGAGACAAGAAGCAAGGAATCATGCAGAGACAAAGTTCAAATTTGGCTCAATGAGGAGACACGGTTGGGATTGCACGCTCAGTTACAATCTCTCACCACGCTCTGAGCGAACAGTCCCACGTGCTCCTCTATTTATTTGGGAGGTCCCTGGTTACATCACTGAGGCCGCCTCTAAAAGGAGTGGTCACATAGTTCATGCAAAGCAGCTTCCAGTACGCACAACACGTGACTGAATGTGCTGGGGCCTTGTGATTGCCTTGTCTCTGTTTCGTATGCGTGCTGTCGTCTTATCTTCGTTGAGGTCCTTGAAGTCCTTGGCTGTTAGTGGGCTAAGACAAACAAAATATCTGCGACGAGGCAACCCCTCTTATGCCGTAGCTGATAACAAGTTTTGTCCTTGCACAGACAGAAAAAGTACAGCTTGAGCACAATAGCTAATAACTATAGCAACAGACTTTAGGCATAAGAGTTGTGTGATAACTTACACATAATTATTCTAACAGCGTTTGTTATGACCTTTCTCGACCACCTTAGCTATTTGCTCTTTTTCTTTTAACAGACTCAACGTTTCAACGTCCTTATTTTTAAAAGTGTTAAACTTCATATAAAGTCTGCCGTTGTTAAATCCAATGTTTCCCTTTTTGCGGGATTGATAAAATCAATCGATTCCCTTTTAAAACGATCTTCGATCGATACCTATTTTTCGGAGGGCAAACTTGCCGAGCACAGACTGATTTACTTGAAATTTAGGAATAATAATGAATCTCTCAGTATATTCCTATTAAAATGTCAATAGAAATGTTCTGCAAATGTGTTAACAGTTGTCCAAGTTCCTCTACACAACAGGAGCACTCTCCGGTTTTTAGAAATTTCCTGCAAAAATGTTAGTCTCCCAAGTTTTGAACTGATCTTTTGGGGGCTGGCATGGTTGGATTTGGCCTCTGGGCCGCTAGTTAAATAGCCCTGAGACTTATAGTCTTAAAGCATAATATAATCAAGATTATGTTTTGCGGTACGTCCTTGTTCAACTTGCTGTGTTTTTATTTATGTTTTTACGCATACACCCAGGTTGTGTGTTCATAAAATGTGCCTCATGGTTTTCTCATTAGGTGGATGGTAAGAGATTCAAGCAGCTCTGATGATTGCTTGCCATAAAATGAAACCGAGGTAACATTCATCCTCAGGTCATCTCGCTGCGTATGTAAAACCAAGGCTGCCTGGCTGAAACACGGTAGAGTCATGGAGAGAAAAGTTCTTGGCAGGTGGTTTTTGCAGCTCAGTGAGGAGCACAAGGGGGTTGAGCTGTTTGATTTGAAGTGGTAAAGTTCTCTGCAAATGGTGTGGGGTTTAGACCCTTTAAACCAGGGGTCACCAACGCGGTGCCCGCGGGCACCAGGTCGCCCGTAGGGACCAGATGAGTAGCCCGCTGGCCTGTTCTAAAAATAGCTCAAATATCAGCACTTACTAGTGAGCTACCTCTATTTTTTTAATTGCATTTATTTACTAGCAAGCTGGTCTCGCTTTGCTCGACATTTTTAATTCTAAGAGAGACAAAACTCAAATAGAAATTGAAAATCCAAGAAAATATTTTAAGGACTTGGTCTTCACTTGTTTAAATAAATAAATTTATTTTTTTACTTTGCTTCTTATAACTTTCAGAAAGACAATTTTAGAGAAAAACTACAACCTTAAAAATGATTTTAGGATTTTTAAACACATATACCTTTTTACCTTTTAAATTCCTTCCTCTTCTTTCCTGACAATTTAAATCAATGTTCAAGTATTTTTTTATTTTTTTTTATTGTAAAGAATAATAAATACATTTTAATTTGATTCTTGATTTTAGCTTCTGTTTTTTTCGACGAAGAATATTTGTGAAATATTTCTTCAAACTTATTATGATTAAAATTCAAAAAAATTATTCTGTCAAATCTAGAAAATCTGTAGAATTAAATTTAAATCGTATTCCTTCCTCTTTTGTCCTGACAATTTAAATCAATGTTCAAGTATTTTTTTTATTATTGTAAAGAATAATAAAAACATTTTAATTTAATTCTTCATTTTAGTTTCTGTTTTTTCGACGAAGACTATTTGTGAAATATTTCTTCAAACTTATTATGATTAAAATTCAAACAAATTATTCTGGCAAATCTAGAAAATCTGTACAATCAAAATTTAAATCTTATTCCTTCCTCTTCTTTCCTGACAATTTAAATCAACATTCTAGTAAATTCCTTTTTTTTATTGTAAAGAATAATAAATACATTTTTTTTTAATTCTTCATTTTAGTTTCTGTTTTTTCGACGAAGAATATTTGTGAAATATTTCTTCCAACTTATTATGATTAAAATTCCAAAAAAATATTCTGGAAAATCTAGAAAATCTGTAGAATTAAATTTAAATTGTATTCCTTCCTCTTCTTTCCTGACAATTTAAATCAATGTTCAAGTACATTTTTTGATTTTTATTGTAAAGAATAATAAATACATTTTAATTTAATTCTTAATTTTAGCTTCTGTTTTTTCGACGAAGAATATTTGTGAAATATTTCTTCAAACTTATTATGATTAAAATTCAAACAAATTATTCTGGCAAATCTAGAAAATCTGTACAATCAAATTTAAATCTTATTCCTTCCTCTTCTTTCCTGACAATTTAAATCAACGTTCAAGTAAATGTATTTTCTTCATTGTAAAGAATAATAAATACAATTTTATTTAATTCTTCATTTTAGTTTCTGTTTTTTCGACGAAGAATATTTGTGAAATATTTCTTCCAACTTATTATGATTAAAATTTAAAAAAAAAATTCTGGCAAATCTAGAAAATCTGTAGAATTAAATTTAAATCGTATTCCTTCCTCTTCTTTCCTGACAATTTAAATCAATGTTCAAGTAAATTTTTTTATTTTTATTGTAAAGAATAATAAATACATTTTAATTTAATTCTTCATTTTAGCTTCTGTTTTTTCAACGAAGAATATTTGTGAAATATTTCTTCAAACTTATTATGATTAAAATTCAAAAAAATTATTCTGGCAAATTTAGAAAATCTGTACAATCAAATTTAAATCTTATTCCTTCCTTTTCTTTCCTGACAATTTAAATCAATGTTCAAGTAAATGTATTTTCTTCATTGTAAAGAATAATAAATACAATTTTATTTAATTCTTCATTTTAGTTTCTGTTTTTTCGACGAAGAATATTTGTGAAATATTTCTTCCAACTTATTATGATTAAAATTAAAAAAAAAAATTCTGGCAAATCTAGAAAATCTGTAGAATTAAATTTAAATCGTATTCCTTCCTCTTCTTTCCTGACAATTTAAATCAATGTTCAAGTAAATTTTTTTTATTTTTATTGTAAAGAATAATAAATACATTTTAATTTAATTCTTCATTTTAGCTTCTGTTTTTTCGACGAAGAATATTTGTGAAATATTTCTTCAAACTTATTATGATTAAAATTCAAAAAAATTATTCTGGCAAATTTAGAAAATCTGTAGAATCAAATTTAAATCTTATTCCTTCCTCTTCTTTCCTGACAATTTAAATCAATGTTCAAGTAATTTTTTTATTTTTTTTATTGTTAAGAATGATAAATACATTTTAATTTAATTCTTCATTTTAGCTTCTGTTTTTTTGATGAAGAATATTTGTGAAATATTTCTTCCAACTTATTATGATTAAAATTTAAAAAAAATATTCTGGCAAATATAGAAAATCTGTAGAATTAAATTTAAATCTTATTTCAAAGTCTTTTGAATTTATTTTAAAATTTTTGTTCTGGAAAATCTAGAAGAAATAATGATTTGTCTTTGTTAGAAATATACCTAGGTCCAATTTGTTATATATTCTAACAAAGTGCAGATTGGATTTTAACCTATTTAAAACAGTCATAAAAATTTGAAAATGAATCTTAATCAGGAAAAATTACTAATGATGTTCCATAAATTCTTTTTTTAATTTTTTCAAAAAGATTCGAATTATCTAGTTTTTCTCTTCTGTTTTTCGGTTGAATTTTGAATTTTAAAGAGTCGAAACTGAAGTTAAACCATGTTTCTAAATTTAATTTTAATTTTTTTCGTGTTTTCTCCTCTTTTAAACCGTTCAATCAAGTGTTTTTTTCATCAATTATTCCCTAAAAAACACAGAACACGCCTCACTGATGCACATCTGCAAGACTCACTCAGAGTTGCAGTGTCAAGTTACACACCAGAGTATAACACACTAGTTAACAGCATGCAATGCCAGGCTTCCCACTAACTGACGAAGAAACAGATAACAGATTTGGTGTCCAGTTCAAAGTGTGACATGATTTATTTAAAAATTTGAGAGTTGACTTTTGTATTTTACATGAGTTATTTTTTGTACAAACATGGTGCAAAGTAATTCATGATTTGTTAAAAAATGTTAGTGGCTCGCTAGTTAAAATGGGATATTGTGATTTCACAAGACTGTCTTGGAAGTGATCATTTGAAAATGTTCAATTTGAAAAATGTGCACTTGGAGAAAATATAAAAATAAAGTGTTGCATATTGATATTTATCTGTTTCTATCAGTGACGTGCGGTGAGGTTGATGGCTGGTGAGGCACTGACTTCATCACAGTCAGATTTACAAACATATGAACCCTAAATAGTATCTTATTCACCATTTGATTGGCAGCAGTTAACGGGTTTTGTTTAAAAGCTCATACCAGCATTCTTCCCTGCTTGGCACTCAGCATCAAGGGTTGGAATTGGGGGTTAAATCACCAAAAAATGATTCCCGGGCGTGGCGCCACTGCTGCCCACTGCTCCCCTCACCTCCCAGGGGGTGAACAAGGGGATGGGTCAAATGCAGACGACAAATTTCATTACACCTAGTGTGTGTGTGACAATCATTGGTACTTTAACTTAACTGTAGCACACAAAAAAGCACATTTAATAAAAAAAACACGTTATTATGGTCTTACCTTTACTTATAAATGAAGTCCATGCGCCGCAACTAAAGCCCTCACTTAAACTTTCCACGTGCAAGATTGAATCTATTTAAAAAAGTGTAACCGAGGGTTTATAAATGTCGCCTATACTGTATGAAACTACAAAATAACAAACACGGAGGCTCCAGTTTACACGAAGACCACTTTATTTACCTTCTTTCAAAAACCTCCGCTCCACTCCAACGTGTCAACACTTCCGCTCTTAGCGCCTTCAAAATAAGAGCTCAAGGCATATGCTGTATAACAGCGCATAACAGGAACTTAACATCACAAAGAGGAAAGCCCATAAAAATAGGTTACAGAAGTTATTTATTAAGAAGCCAAAAAGTGCAAAAACAATAATGTTCGTGTTGGAGGAGTTGTGAATTAGATACACCTGCAGTCTGCAGGTGTACCTAATGTTGTGGCCCTGCAGTCATTCACAACTCCTCCAACACGAACATTATTGTTTTTGCACTTTTTGGCTTTTTATGAAATAACTTTTTTAAATAGATTCAATCTTGCACGTGGAAAGTTTTAGTGTGGGCTTTAGTTGATACAACACTCCCGTCAGGGGGTGCATTAACCGGCACCAGGAGGCGGGATTACTGCGAGCCTCAGCCAGTGCGTCTTTTGCAGCCGTTTTATGATCGCTCAGCACAAGAAATACGTTACACACATACAGTTGTTGACAAAATACACTGTACATTATATACCTCAGCTAACTAAACTATGGAAATGTATAATATAATTAATATAGCAATACAGTCTCACTGCACAGCAGGCCAGCAGTTAGCCGAGTCCGCAATCCATGTTGAGGCACAACTGAGTGACGTGCCTCAACTGGCTGCTGATCACCGCACCGTCTCTTCTCAGTATTTGAACGGCAAATGTGAAAATTCAGCGATTTTGAATAAAAATAATCTAAAACTGGTGAAGTTAAATGAAAAATAACTTATAGTATAATCACTGGATACATATAACAATTTAATTAATTTTTTTTCTTTTTACATTCTTTTTCTTTCCATGATGGCAGGTGAGGCCCCGCCTCACCTGCCTCTAGTGACTGCACGTCACTGGTTTCTATATATATTTATTGTGAGAAATCATTAAGATGATCAGTGTTTCCACAAAGATAAATATAATTAATTATTAATAATAACATAGAGTTAAAGGTAAATTGAGCAAATTGGCTATTTCTGGCAATTTATTTAAGTGTGTATCAAACTGGTAGCCCTTCGCATTAATCAGTACCCAAAAAGTAACTCTTGGTTTCAAAAAGGTTGGTGACCCCTGCTTTAAACATTAAACTGAGCCTTGGTTGGCAGTCAAGCTGTTGTACTTAAACCCCACACAGACGATTGTTCCATTAGCTGTTCAGAACCACTTAGTGGGCTTGGGTAATGTACCTGGACAAGGGAATACAAGGAAACCTTGACCCCTTCTCAGCTAATTCGGCCCATCCGTCATGCTCCCTTGAATAGCAAAGGAGGTCTTTCCTGCGGGAGCCTTGTAAACCTGTTGAAGTGAGACACCTCGGATGATGTTTCTCATGACTTTTGGTCCTCTGCATTTCAACGGGCTGAAACAAGGCGTAACCGCACAGCTCGAAACGCTTCACATGAGCACTGTTGCATGGACAGCAGTCCTCCCAATGTCTGCGCTTCCCTTGGTTTGATCTGCGATGTGATGGCAGACCAATGCCCTCTCCTCCCTGTTCTTTTGTGTAGGCAACAGACAGCCTTCTGGGCCAGATGTAGGTCACCTCTTAGCAGTTTCCTGCTCTGCGGGTGATGACTGCACATATGGCAGACATTACAGCTGTTTCCAGGTGTAAAACGTCGAGAGCAACCAGTTGCTGTCAGCACCAGGCAGTCCCGACAGACACAATCTTGTGGGCCTGACGATCGTATTATCAAAGGGTTCCCTTGTTTCGGGTGCTGCTCATTTTTATATAAGTCTTAAAATGTGTTGTCTTTGGCTCTTTGCAGGGCTCCCTGCAGGTTTTTTTCCCTTCCTTACAGATGCACTTTAACCATACAAGGTCAAAACAAATACTACACAGCAGTTACGGGTTACGCATTTGCAATTTGAAGGACAGTGAGTCCTTTGTGGCCATGCAATGAGACCGTGAAATGCTTCTTCTGTTTTCATTTTCGAGACATCAAAAGGAAATCCAGTCAAACACCTGTCAAAACTAAAATTCTATACTTTTAAATGTTTTTCTAGAGCGCCACCAACAGCTTTTATAGGCTGCAGTCGGGACTGTTTTTGCAATTGAATGCAATCGAACCACCCCGCGTATCATTTTAGACCTTATTAAATCAGCTCTAACAAATGAGAAATAACACAGCCGACAGAGAAATAGGAAATTGTCTGCCTATGACTGGCTGAGTAAATGAATACGGGTTGGGTTGTGTAAAAACCAGACATAACTGCTTTCCGCGCTGAGGCGCGGACGTCATGATTCATGAAAGCTGAAATGCAGGAGACTGCTGCCTGTCAGACGTCCAGCGTATGAGGCACTCTTCTGGGAACACATGCTTGGAAGTGCAGAAAACTGGATGTTATCAGTTTGACAGTCAAGCTGTTTCATTTCTCGTTTGCTGAAAAAGAATCATCTGAGGAATACAGTTGTAAGGATAAAGAAGAGTGGTTCAAAGACAGAGAGCAGAACTCTGCCTGGGCAGGGGAAACAAAAACTCATGGACGGGTCACTATCACATCCTTCCTGTCTTCATCCTGTCTAATGGGACCTTGACAGATACAGTTGGATAAACCACAGCTTCATGTACTGACAATGTTTTTCTCTGCCTGATAGGTATTAAAATGGGTCGAAGTCACTGTTCAGGCCATGAAGGTCCACCTGCTGTCCTCAAACCATGACCGTGCCCAAGAGAACCAGTGGGATGTACCCTTTGACCCCAGCCTCCGAGAGGTCACCGTATCACTCAGTGGACCTGCTCCACAAATAGAGCTTAGAGATCCTCTTGGTATACAACCCGTGTATTGCCAGCAAAACTGTTGGACAGTTGAAAATGTATTCTCTATTCTTATCTTCCAGGCCGTGTAGTTGGTGAGGAGCAAGGCCTTACCGAGCTTCTGAACATTCCCAATTCTGCTCGTGTTGTCAACCTGAAGCTTCCCAGATCTGGACCGTGGAAACTAAAGGTACCGTTCTGGGGGATAGTTGTTTAATTTGCTCTTTGTCTAACGGAAATCAGCTCTGCTTTCTTCTGAAAGGTGAGCTGCGATGGCCGCCATACCCTGAGGGTCACGGGAGTCAGCAATCTGGACTTCCGGGCCGGGTTTTCAAGCGTACCTGTTAAAGAGTTTAATCATACGAGGGAGAGGCCAATAAAAGGTATTTTATTTCAGATGTTTATGTCACAAAGGGGATGCAAAACCAACTTTTCTTACCTATTGATAACTGTTCTTGTGGATTTGGGATCTGCGTAAGTCCCGAAAATTGGAAATCAAACCATGGATGAATGGCGGATATATTTATACCTCGAAAAACTGAGCATGAACCATTTTTTTTGCCGGCTCTGCGGTTCCTAGAGTTTGTGGTAGATGAGTGACAGATGACCAGGGTTAACGACAAAATGCCGAACCTCCATCAAGTTAATGCTATTTGGTAACAGTGGAAGAGAAAGTCAAACACAAATACGAATAGAAGGAGTAGATATTGAAAGGGTAAAAGGAAACACATTTTTGGGTGTAATAATAGATGATAAAATCAACTGGAAATCTCATGTAAAAAATATACAACATATAGTAGCAAGAAACACGTCAATAATGAATAAAGCAAAAATGTTCTAGACCAGTGGTCCCCAACCTTTTTATAACTGCGGACCGGTCAACGCTTGAAAATTTGTCCCACGTTTTTTTTTTGTCATAAAAAAATACAATCATGTGTGCTTACGGACTGTATCCCTGCAGACTGTATTGATCTATATTGATATATAATGTAGGAACCAGAAATATTAGAAACAACCCTTTTGTGCGAATGAGTGTGAATGAGTGTAAATGGGGGAGGGAAGTTTTTTGGGTTGGTGCACTAGTTGTAAGTGTATCTTGTGTATTTTTATGTTGATTTAAAAAAAAAAAAAAACATAAAATAAAATAAATGTTTTATTTATTTTTTATTTTATTTTTTTTAATTTCTTGTGTGGCTCGGTACCAATGGATCCACGGACCGGTAACGGGCCGTGGCCCGGTGGTTGGGGACCACTGTTCTAGACCAAAAATCACTTCATTTTCTCTACTGCTCACTAGTGTTACCATATCTGAGTTATTGTGCAGAAATATGGGGAAACAACTACAAAAGTGCGCTTCATTCACTAACTGTGTCACAAAAAAGATCAATTAGAATAATACATAATGTTGGATATAGAGAACATACAAACACTTTATTTATTGAATCACAATTATTGAAATTCAACGATTTGGTGCATTTGCAGAGAGCTAAAATTATGCACAAAGCAAACTATAACCTGATACCCAAGAATGTACAACAATTCTTCTCAACATAAGCGGAGAAATATAAACTTAGAGGAAAATCTAATTTAAAACATTTTATGCGCGTACAACACTTAAAACCTTTAGCATAACCGTAAGTGGAATTAAATTATGAAATGGATTAACTAGGGATGTCCCGATCCAGGTTTTTGCACTTCCGATCCGATACCGATATTGTTTTTGCATTTCCGATCCGATACCGATACTGACCGATACTGGCCTATCCGAGCATGTATTAAAGTTTAAAGTTATTTAGCCTACTTAGTTGTCAGAATCATGTTGAAAAGGGTTTTAGTACTCTTGATAACAACTAGCCAGCTGAATTAGGGGAGTTTGAATAATACACAATGGTTGGTAACAAGAAACTGACCTGTTTATTCAAGGATAAACACAAAATAGACAAAATTATACATGACAAACAGAAATGGCATCATTGAACTAGGGCTGGGCGATATGGCCTTTTTTTAATATTGCGATATTTTAAGGCCATATTGCGATACACAATATATATCTCGATATTTTGCCTTAGCCTTGAATGAACACTTGATGCATATAATCACAGCAGTATGATGATTCTATGTGTTTTGATTGATTGATTGAGACTTTTATTAGTAGGTTGCACAGTGAAGTACATATTCCGTACAATTGACCACTAAATGGTAACACCCCAATACGTTTTTTGTTTAAGTCGGGGTCCACTTAAATTGATTCATGATACAGATATATACTATCAGATATATACTATCATCATAATACAGTCATCACACAAGATAATCACATTGAATTATTTACATTATTTATAATCCAGGGTGTGGAGGGGGGCGCCGGATGTAAGTGTCAAAAAGACAGCCAAAAGAGTTTGATATGAGAATAAATCTAAAGTTAAAATATAGGGTAGAAATGCACCCATTTGCAGGAAATGTAGTCTTGATTTTCAAAATTTTCTTTCAAGGCTTGCATGTCTACATTAAAACATTCTTCTTCATACTGCATTAATATATGCTACTTTTAAACTTTCATGCAGAGAAGGAAATCACAACTAAAAAAATCACTAATTTTTTCATACGGTGTTGATCTGGAAATGTTTGCCTCAGCATTTTGATGGTGTGGACGTGTGGCACCAAATGGAGATAAGCGTCTCGACAGACGTTACAATATATGAACAATGATGACGAAAACTGTTTTCTCTGTCGTGTCCGTGTGTCGAAAATTGTTATGCGCTTATTTTTTTATTAGATTTTGTGCGTGGCATAGATTTGCTATGCGCAGAGGACGCTTAAACAGTGCGCAATTGCACAGGCGAGCACCTTTGAGGGAGCGTTGCTCGCACGGCTACGCTAGCATCACAGCTAACATTAGCCATGCTGCTACCTCTCTGCTCGGGGAGGACGTATACGTATGTGACGTATGTCGTGACAGTATGTGACGTGTGTAAGAAGGTGCACTTGCTGTCTGTGAGAGGGAGACACAGGGCAGAGTGAGAAGAGCCTGTCGTGTAATGCCAGCAGCTAAAAGCAACTGCGTGAGAATTCACAGACCTGTGGATGTGTTGAAGGTGTGCTGGAAAATGCGGAACGGAAATTACGGAGCAGCAGAAAAGTGGAATGTATTATTTAAATCGGTGCGTTGGAAAACACGGACCGGAGTTTTTTTTAAAACTGGATCTGGATCGGCATTTTCCCATGCCTTGCCGATATGCAATTTTTGGCAAATATCGGCAGCCGATCCGATCCTAATATCGGATCTGGACATCCCTAGGATTACCCAAAGAAATCAAACAAAGTTTAAGACTGTTCAAACTACAAGTGTTCACAAAGTACACAGAACAAGAATTATGATGAACATCTTGAACCATTTTTTTTTAGATTAAAGATAAAGATTATTTATGTATTTAATATGTGTTTACTTACTGTGGTATATTATTTTTTTACTATTCATTCATTCACTGTTTTGTTACAGAGAACAAGGGAATGGGATAAAATAGCTATGGTATGAAAAGGGGTAGGATTAAATAAGCTCTGCTTCTTCCTGCTCATTCGGACGTGCTGCAAAGAAACAACTGGAAATATGTGATGCATTACATTGTATCGTATGCATGTTCCAAATAAACTGAAACTGAAGTGTGAACACCACATGGTGGAATGACTACATGATTGATCTGTTTGCCTTGCAGGACTTCCAGCACATGTTTTGCTCAAATGCACAGGCCTGACACCACCGGGTCTGCTAAGTCACGTGGAGCTAATATCTGGCTCGGGGCGCCCCTTGCGTACCATCCAGGTGCCTCTGCCCTCTGACCTTGGCCGGCATGGCCTGTGGAGTCTCCCGGAGATCCGCACCCCTTCCCAGAGCTTCTTCATTAAGGTGACAGGCAGAGACGAGGAGGGCTATCCCTTCCAGCGACTGTCAAGTGTCTCATACACAAACATTGTTCCAGGTAAGACAACCTTGCGCTCTCCCTCCAGACATGTTTCTTTTGCTATGCTGCAAACATTTATCACACCTCATCAATCCCTTGTGTGAACTTTGACCTGCGTTTCCTTCCTTACGTAGATCCCCCAGCTGTGAGCATGCCTGATCTGGTGAAGGGTCTCTACATGCAGCCTGCTGTGATTCGCTGTGCGGTGGAAAGCGACATCCCTTATAGGCTAAGATTTGCTCGAAGTGGAATAACACTGGGAGAGGAAAAGTTCTTCCAGTAAGATTTCTCCCTGTCACATTTAATCATTTGTAACATTTTTACTCCAGTATAAAGCATACTTGCCAACCCTTCCGAATTTTCCGGGAGACTCACGAAATTCAGCGCCTCTCCCGAAAACCTCCCGGGACAAATATTCTCCCGAAAATCTCCCGATTTTCAGCCGGAGCTGGAGGCCACGCCCCCTCCAGCTCCATGCGGACCTGAGTGAGGACAGCCTTTTTTCACTACAGGAGGACAACAGGGTGACAAGAACTAAATCATCCAGACTAGAGATACATTGTATTATTATGTTTATCTTACCTAAAAATAAATAGATATTTATTAATAAAAAAAATTAAAAAAACTAAATACATTTTTACTATATTTTGCTAAAAACATCAAAATTAATTGTATTTTTATTTTTATTTTTTCTGACTCCTTATTACATCCAGCCATAGAATTTTACATTAAAATAAACATATTTGAAATAATTAATTTTAAATTATCATAATAATTCATTTAAAATGACCATATTTAATAATTAAAATAATTGCTTGTTTATCAACAACTTTAGCATTTTATTCATTACATTTTGAAGCTCTCAGAAGCCAAGTTATGTTATATTCCTTTATTTATTTATGCAAGTTTGAAGTATCAATTATCCAAACACAGTTTTGTTTGCATATTTCAGGATGTAGATATATTTTTGTATATATATATATATATATATATATATATATATATATATATATATATATATGAAATACTTGACTTGGTGAATTCTAGCTGTCAATATACTCCTCCCCTCTTAACCTTACCCCCCCCCCCCCCCCCCCGAAATCGGAGGTCTCAAGGTTGGCAAGTATGGTATAAAGTTAGAGTTAAAGTCCCAATGATAGTCACACACACTAGGTGTGGTGAAATTATCCTCTGCATTTGACCCATCCCCATGTTCAACCCCTGGGAGGTGAGGGGAGCAGTGAGCAGCAGCGGTGGCCGCGCTCGGGAATCATTTTTGGTGATTTAACCCCCAATTCCAACCCTTGATGCTAAGTGCCAAGCAGGGAGGCAATGGGTCCCATTTTTATAGTCTTTGGTATGACTCAGCCTTCCAGTCTCAGGGCGGACATTCTAACCACAAGGCAGGTCTCTTATGTATACACAGTCGAGGTCAAAAGTTGACATACACATGTAAAGTACATCATGTCATGGCTGTCTTGAGTTTCCAATAATTTATACATCTCTTATTTTTTTGTGATAGAGTGATTGGAGCACATACTTGTTGGTCACAAAAAAAACATTCATGAAGTTTGCTTCTTTTATGAAATTATTATTGGTCTACTGAAAATGTGACCAAATCTGCTGGGTCAAAAGTATACATACAGCAATGTTAATATTCGGTTGCTGTATTTTTCGGAGTATAAGTCGCACCGGCCGAAAATGCATAATAAAGAAGGAAAAAAACATATATAAGTCGCATTTTTTGGGGAAAATGTATTTGATAAAACCCAACACCAAGAATAGACATTTGAAAGGCAATTTAAAATAAATAAAGAATAGTGAACAACAGGCTGAATAAGTGTACGTTATATGAGGCATAAATAACCAACTGAGAACGTGCCTGGTATGTTAACGTAACATATTTTGGTAAGAGTTTATAACATATAGAACATGCTATACGTTTACCAAACAATCTGTCATTCCTAATCGCTAAATCCCATGAAATCTTATACGTCTAGTCTCTTACGTGAGTGAGCTAAATAATATTATTTGATATTTTACAGTAATGTGTTAATATTTTCACACATAAGTCGCTCCTAAGTATAAGTCGCACCCCCGGCCAAACTATGAGAAAAACTGCGACTTATAGTCCGAAAAATACGGTAGTTATTTTGATGGGTTTGACTTGAGGATTGTCAAGTTATTCCATCCCGACAGTAAGGGGCCTTCCCCAAACTGTTCCTACAATAGTATATAGAATTGGCCAAAAATGTCTTAGGACGTTGAAGAATTAAGGTCTTCTGATTGATTAATACATTGGTGGTAGGGTTGTACGGTATACCGGTATTAGTATAGTACCGCGATACTAATGAATCATTTTCGGTACTGTATCGTCTCTGAATTGTACCGATCCCGCATAAAATCCAAGATGGCGGCGCGCACAGACGCAGCGGCTTACGGCTCTCCATTTCAGTGCTCTTTCTTCCTTCTTTTCTTCATGTTTTTTTTCCTTTTGTGCACCACCTGTACTGCAAACACCCGGTACACCCGCCAGTCACTCTTGGATATCGGCAACTCGCACCAGATATCTGTTTCGAGCAACTTTCACCACGAGCACAACATCCCAGATGACATAGCGAGAGCACAGGGCTCTCCGTGGTTTGTTGTCGGGTCTGGGAGACGGCGTAGACAGAGGAGGGAGAGGAAGCAGAAGCGTGGCCGCAGGTCCGGCGTCTTGCTCAGGCTTAGGAAACAACCCCACAAGCCACCTCTACCGAGCCTGTTCCTCTCTAATGCCAGATCCCTTGTACAGAAGATGGACGACCTGGAGTTACAACTTGCTGGAAACCGCTATGTTCGGGACTGTTATGCTATGATTATCACCGAAACCTGGCTTCACCCGGAAATACCCGATGCTAGCATGCAGCTAGCCGGACGCACTCTGCTCCGCCGGGACAGAACTAAGGACTCCGGTAAGAGCAGAGGAGGGGGGCTCTGTATCTACGTGCATGAGAACTGGTGCAACAACGGGACAATCACTAAACAGCACTGTTGCCCGGACGTGGAGTACATGTCTGTTAGATGTCGGCCTTTTTTTCTCCCGAGAGAGCTGTCTGTTGTTATCATCACGGCTGTGTATATTCCACCGGACGCCAAAGTAAACACAGCGCTCTCTCTTCTGCTGAACACCGTCAACGAACAGCAGCGGGCCCACCCCGACGGTGTTCATATCATAGCAGGGGATTTTAATAAGGCCAATCTGAAGACTGTACTCCCTAAGTTCTACCAGCACGTGAAGTGTTCTACAAGGGGCAAGAACACCCTGGACCACGTGTATACCAACATAAAGCACGCGTACAGAGCTACACCCCTCCCCCAGCTTGGACAGTCAGACCATCTTTCCCTCCTGCTCTCTCCTACCTACACCCCCATCAGACGCCAGGCCAGGCCTATCACAAAGACTGTTATGACCTGGCCTGACGATGCACTCCCCAAACTTCAGGACTGCTTTCAACACACAGACTGGGACCTCTTCCAACAACAGGAGCTGGAGACAGCCACAGGAACGGTGCTGGACTACATAAAGTTCTGCATCGGGAATGTGACTGTGGAAAAAACCATCCGGGTTTACCCCAACAAGAAACCCTGGATGACCAGCCAGGTCCGCACACTCCTCAGGGCCCGCGACGCAGCCTTCAGGTCAGGGGACAGGGCACTGTACAGTGTTGCTAGAGCCGACCTGAAGAGAGGGATTAAAAAAGCAAAGGCGGACCACAGGAGGTGCATAGAGTCCCATCTGTCCAGCAAAAACTCACGGGAGGTGTGGCGGGGCATTCATGACATCACGAACTTCAGAGGCTGCAATATGACAACTGCGGATCAGAGTGCGACACTGGCAGAGGAGCTTAACTGTTTCTTTGCCCGTTTCGAAACCCCCCAGCGACACTCATCTGCTCCAGCCCTGCCCCCGCCCCCACCGGGCTCCGGCGCCACTCCACTCACTGTACAGGAGCACAGTGTCAGACGAGTGCTCCTGGCTGTGAACCCCAGGAAGGCTACCGGACCAGACGGAGTACCTGGAAAGGTGCTCAGGACGTGCGCCCACCAGCTTGCTCCCCCCCTCACCAGGATCTTCAACCTCTCCCTGGCTCAGGCAGTCATCCCATCCTGTCTGAAGTCATCTACAATAATCCCGGTGCCGAAGAAGTCTCCCATCACCAGCCTGAATGATTACCGACCAGTGGCCCTCACTCCGGTAATCATGAAGTGCTTCGAGCGACTTGTTCTCCAGCACATCAAGGACCATATCCCTCCAGACTTCGACCCCCACCAGTTCGCATACCGGGCGAACAGGTCCACAGAGGACGCCATCGCTGTTGCTCTCCACTCTGCTCTGAACCACCTGGAGCAGCAGCAGAGCTACGTCCGGATGCTCTCTGTGGACTATAGCTCTGCCTTCAATACAATAATCCCGGACAGACTCTGCAATAAACTGGACACTCTTGGCCTCCCCCCTCTCACAAACGCCTGGATAAGGGACTTCCTAACGGACCGACGCCAGAATGTGAGACTTGGCCCGCACCTCTCATCCTCCCGCACGCTGAGCATCGGCTCCCCACAGGGCTGTGTGCTGAGCCCCCTCCTCTACTGCCTTTACACCCATGACTGCAGTCCGGCCCACAGTGACAACCTTACCGTCAAGTTCGCCGACGATACCACAGTGGTCGGGCTCATCTCCAGGGGTGACGAGGCTGCCTACAGAGAGGAGGTCCTGAAGCTGACGGCCTGGTCTTCGGAGAACAACCTCGCTCTCAACACCAGCAAGACCAGAGAGATCATCGTCGACTTCAGGAGGAGCAGCACCGACCCTGCCCCCCTCTACATCAACGGCGAGCGTGTAGAGAGGGTCCACACCTTCAGGTACCTTGGAGTCCACATCTCCAATGACTTCTCCTGGACAGTCAACACCACATCAATCATCAAGAAGGCTCAGCAGCGGCTACACTTCCTTAGAGTCCTCGGGAAGTACAACCTGAAGCCTGACTTGCTGCTGACCTTCTACCGCTCGTCCATCGAGAGCCTGCTGACCTACTGTATTACGGTATGGTACGGCAGCTGCACTGCAGCAGACAGGGAGAGGCTGCAAAGAGTGGTCAAGACGGCTCAGAAGATCATCGGCCGCCCTCTCCCCTCTCTGACGGACATCTACACCTCCCGCTGCCTCAACAGAGCCAGTGCCATCATCAAGGACAGCACCCACCCTGGCTCTGACCTGTTCCACCTGCTGCCCTCTGGGAAGCGCTACAGGTGCATTAAAACCAAAACAAACAGGCTAAAGAACAGCTTCTTCCCCAGGGCCATAACCATCCTGAACGGACTGCCCCATTGTCCCTCATAACTGCCTTCTCTTCGGTGCAATAACCCATTCCACCAACCACACTGTTTTTGTTTTTGTTTTTTTCATGTATATATTCATTTCACACCATATTCATTGCACTTCTACATTTTTTATATTTTTATATATTTGCACATTGTTTTTCTAGCATGCACACATCGCACTGTATGGAATGGCCTCAATCTCGTTACCTTGCGTAATGACAATAAAGCTGATTCTGATTCTTCTTCTAAAGTAAGGTTCTTACAAGTATCATCCCTGCAGGACGAGGAATAGCTAAACATGTTTCACTACACACCGTAGCTCACCGGCGTCAAAATATAAACAAACGCCATTGGTGGATCTACACCTGACATCCACTGTAATGATACCAAGTACAGGCACGTATATAGTCACTACTACTATGATTACATT
This sequence comes from Nerophis lumbriciformis, assembly GCF_033978685.3. NCBI lineage: Eukaryota > Metazoa > Chordata > Actinopteri > Syngnathiformes > Syngnathidae > Nerophis > Nerophis lumbriciformis. The sequence continues at coordinate 22,259,263 of NC_084559.2, forward strand.
GATATTTTTTGACATCACAACATCTTCTTTCGTTTTTCTAAAATGTATATTATGTTTATAAACTCAGGGAATATGTACCTGGGCACATGAGAACTTTGAATATGACCAATGTATGATCCTGTAACTACTTGGTATCGGATCGATACCCAAATTTGTGGTATCATCCAAAACTAATGTAAAGCATCCTTATAGTCCGAAAAATATGGTAAATGTCCCTTGGCAAGTTTCACTGCCATAAGGCGCTTTTGGTAGCCATCCACAAGCTTCTGGTTGAATTTTCGACCACTCCTCTTGACAAAATTGGTGCAGTTCAGCTAAATGTGTTGGTTTTCTGACATGGACTTGTTTCTTTAGCATTGTCCAAGGCTGGTTCTTGGTTGTTCACTAAGAACCAATGTGAACCAAATGCATGCTTCTCTTTCCTGGCTAACAGTGCAGAACAGGTTGTCAGCTAATACTCTAATATTGTTCAAATCAGTAACCAGTAGTAAAACTCCTGCTTTTCTCATGGCCCAAATAGTTCACAGTAGCACTATACATAATCATAATACCAGGGCGTCCAGTGAGGGGCATTTTATACTCCCTCGTCCCAGGAAGAATGCTTTGCGGAAATCTTTTATTTATAGATCGTTATCGCTCTGGAATAACCTGCCTGAAATTCTCACCGGCATTGAAAGTAAACAGGTTTTTAAAAAGAGAGTAATATTTTAGCTGAGTCTTTAAATTAGTCTGCTCGTTGATGATTTGTTTGGTTTTATATTGTGTAGTTATATTTATATGGTAATTATTATTTTGTGACTGTAAATTGTTTGCTTGTTTACTTATTGATGCTTTTATTTTTTTTATTTTTTTCTGTATTGTGTAGTTATTATTATTATTATATGCTTTTACTTGTTATTGTATTGAATTGTGGACCTCAGGAAGACTAGTGGGTTGTTGAGGCAACCAGCTAATGGGGATCCTTAAAATCAAATCCACACGTTAAACGTGTGGACTTTGGGACGGCCATTCTAAAACCTTAATTCTAGCCTGATTTAGCCATTCCTTTACCACTTTCGACGTGTGTTTGGGGGTCATTCACCTGTTGGAACACCCAACTGCGCCCAAGACCCAACCTCCGGGCTGATGATTTTAGGTTGTCCTGAAGAATTTGGAGGTAATCCTCCTTTTTCATTTTCCCATGTATTCTCTGTGAAGCACCAGTTCCATTGGCAGTAAAACAGGCCTAGAGCATAATACTACCACCACCATGCTTGACGGTAGGTATAGTGTTCCTGGGATTAAAGGCCTCACATTTTCTCCTCCAAACATATTGCTGGGTATTGTGGCCAAACGCAGTTGGGTGTTCCAACAGGAAAATGACCCCAAACACACATCAAAAGCGGTAAAGGAATGGCTAAATCAGTCTAGATTGAAGGTTTTAGAATGGCCTTCCCAAAGTGTGGACAATGCTGAAGAAACAAGTCTATGTCAGAAAACCAACACATTTAGCTGAACTGCACCAATTTTGTCAAGAGGAGTGGTCAAAAATTCAACCAGAAGCTTGTGGATGGCTACCAAAAGCGCCTTATGGCAGTGAAACTTGCCAAGGGACATGTAATTAAATATTAACATTGCTGTATACACTGTATATATATATATATATATATATATATATATATATATATATATATATATATATATATATATATATATATATATATATGCTGCAACACTTAATTCACTGCACCTTAAATACTCTTAGCAGGGAGCAGGCTAGAAATGGCATTGACTATGGCAGGGGTCGGCAACCCGCGGCTCTAGAGCCGCATGCGGCTCTTTAGCGCCGCCCTAGTGGCTCTCTGGAGCTTTTTAAAAAATGTATGAAAAATGGAAAAAGATGAAGGGGGAAAAAAATGTATTTTTTGTTTTAATATGGTTTCTGTAGGAGGACAAACATGACACAAGCCTCCCTAATTGTTATAAAGCACACTGTTTATATTAAACATGCTTCACTGATTCGAGTATTTGGCGAGCGCCGTTTTGTCCTACTAATTTTGGCGGTCCTTGAACTCACCGTTTGTTTACATGTATAACTTTCTCCGACTTTCTAGGACGTGTTTTATGCCACTTCTTTTTCTGTCTCATTTTGTCCACCAAACTTTTAACGTTGTGCATGAACGGTGAGTTTTGTTGATGTTATTGACTTGTGTGGAGTGCTAATCAGACATATTTGGTCACTGCATGACTGCAAGCTAATCGATGCTAACATGCTATTTAGGCTAGCTATATGTACATATTGCATCATTATGCCTCATTTGTAGCTATATTTGAGGTCATTTAGTTTCCTTTAAGTCCTCTTAATTCAATTTATATCTCATGACACACTATCTGTATGTAATGTGGCTTTTAATTTTTTTGCGGCTCCAGACAGATTTGTTTTTGTATTTTTGGTCCAATATGGCTCTTTCAACATTTTGGGTTGCCGACCCCTGGACTATGGTCTTGATCAATCAAAGTGTCTTTATAAAAGTCTGCTTCTGATTAGTTGGTACTTTGTGTGCCTGAGTTCTAACTGAAAATGACGATGACCTTGTTGCTGCCTGTCTTTATATCAGAAAATCTGCCACTACATCATGGGAGATTGACCGCGCTTCAGCAGAGGATGAAGGTCTATATGAGTGCACGGCGCAGAGTGGAGCGGGACAAGGACGCGCCTTAACCCAGCTGACTGTTCGAGGTATGGCACTTTTTACACAGTCAAGCCACACTTGCCTGCATTTCCTCAGTTACTTGTGGAGGTTTGTTCCATATTCGTCAAAACAGTGCCAGTTTCATCCTTTTTTGCACATATGGGCGGGCATTGAATAGGCAGCCCAGCAACTCTCCCCCTTTCTGATTGGTCACTTTAAACGCCTACACTGCAAAAAATGTCTGACAGAATATAAGATAAAAATACAAGTGTGGAGGTTGCCCTCCAGTGGGTTCCGCAGACCACCAAATACCGCCATGAGAGCCCGGATCAGAGTTACAATACTGTTTTATTTTGTTATAAGTTTGTGCAGCAGGTTGCTTTCGTTGCTTTTCGTGTCTCTTTCTCGCTCGCTCTCACTCCAGCTCCAACCCCGTATCTCCTCTCGGCTGCTGCTAATAAAGGAGACAGGTGATTAGATCATAAGGCCCACCTGGGCCATCTACGCACCTGTCGCTGTCTTCGAGGCCGGTCCTGGCACACCCCGTTCTGCGGCAGGCCCGCAGGCCACGCCCCCCCCGCCACAATAAGATTATAGGAAAAAATACTAACAACTAGTGAAATTATCTGTCCATGCAGCTAGTTAATTTTACTTGGAAAGACATCCTAAATTAAGATTTCTAAATCTAAAAATTAACAGGAATTTTAAGCTAGTTGGGAAATTGTGTTAGATGTAAATATAAACGGAATACAATGATTTGCATATCATTTTCAACCCATATTCAGTTGAATATGCTACAAAGACAACATATTTGATTTTCAAACTGATAAACATTTTTTTTTGCAAATAATCATTAACTTTAGAATTTGATGCAAGCAACACGTGACAAAGAAGTTGGGAAAGGTGGCAATAAATACTGATAAAGTTGAGGAATGCTCATCAAATACTTATTTGGAACATCCCACAGGTGTGCAGGCAAATTGGGAACATGTGGGTGCCATGATTGGGTATAAAAACAGCTTCCCAAAAAATGGGACGAGGTACACCCCTCTGTCCACAACTGCGTGAGCAAATAGTCAAACAGTTTAAGAACAACGTTTCTCAAAGTGCTATTGCAAGAAATTTAGGGATTTCAACATCTACGGTCCATAATATCATCAAAAGGTTCAGAGAATCTGGAGAAATCACTCCACGTAAGCGGCATGGCCGGAAACCAACATTGAATGACCGTGAACTTCGATCCCTCAAACGGCACTGTATCAAAAACCGACATCAGTGTGTAAAGGATATCACCACGTGGGCTCAGGAACACTTCAGAAACCCACTGTCAGTAACTACAGTTGGTCGCTACATCTGTAAGTGCAAGTTAAAACTCTCCTATGCAAGGCGAAAACCGTTTATCAACAACACCCAGAAACGCCGTCGGCTTCGCTGGGCCTGAGCTCATCTAAGATGGACTGATACAAAGTGGAAAAGTGTTCTGTGGTCTGACGAGTCCACATTTCAAATTGTTTTTGGAAACTGTGGACGTCGTGTCCTCCGGACCAAAGAGGAAAAGAACCATCCGGATTGTTATTCGCAAAGTTGAAAAGCCAGCATCTGTGATGGTATGGAGGTGCATTAGTGCCCAAGGCATGGGTAACTTACACATCTGTGAAGGCGCCATTAATGCTGAAAGGTACATACAGGTTTTGGAGCAACATATGTTGCCATCCAAGCAACGTTACCATGGACGCCCCTGCTTATTTCAGCAAGACAATGCCAAGCCACGTGTTACATCAACGTGGCTTCATATTTTCGACTGGCAAAACGCTTTTTCTGGATATATAACCTACTCAGTGGCCTAGTGGTTAGAGTGTCCGTCCTGAGATCGGTAGGTTGTGAGTTCAAAACACGGCCGAGTCATACCAAAGACTATAAAAATGGGACCCATTACCTCCCTGCTTGGCACTCAGCATCAAGGGTTGGAATTGGGGGTTAAATCACCAAAAATGATTCCCGGGCGTGGCCACCGCAGCTCAAATAACAAAGATAAATTAAAAAAAGCATGTAAACAAACAGCTTGGGCCTTAATGTTAAATCCAATGTGGGTGCTCGGCATTGTCGGGATCGGCGCCTATGGTGCCAGTGATTAAATGTGTGTGTTTTTATTTTCTGCACTTTACTTCATAACAAATGATATAATGGGTTATTTACCCTTGGATTGGCTCTGAGGAGACAGCAGGTGTTAAAAAGTGACCAATCAGAAAGGAGGGAAGTTTCTGGGCCATTTAGTCAATGCCCAGCCTAAGTGCCAAAAGGGTTCGGAAGCATAAAATTAGTTAGCATGCGCACAAAATGAGTCTGCACGCAGAAATAGTTTAGTTTTAGTTTACTTTATTTCGAACATGCATACAAAGTTACATTAAAATAATCTCCCGATAACGCAGAATGTCGTTTTTAGGCACTGTTTTGGCGCCATAGTTTCACACTTTTGGCACAGTACTTTATGGTTTGTACTTCAGGTATGGAATAAAACATATATATGTGTTTTATATTAGACTCACACTAGCCTTCGGGGATTTAAATTACAGGTGTAAAATAGAAAAAGAAGGGTCTTTCGAAAAGAAAAAAAAAAATACTATATCACTTTTTAAGTCTTGGATGAATGGAACTTTATGGTCATTGGACTTAAAAAGTACACTGCAAAAAGTCAGTGTTCAAAAAAAAAAAAAAAAAAAAAAAAAAAAGAGGGGTATTTTATTTGAACTAAGCAAAATGATCTGCCAATAGAACAAGAAAATTTGGCTTGTCAAGACTTTCCAAAACAAGTAAAATTAGCTAACCTCAATGGACCCAAAAATACCTTAAAATAAGTATATTCTCACTAATAAAAAGTGCACTTTTCTTGGTAGAAAAAAAAGAGATCTTTTTGCTCAATATGTTGAAAAATATTCTTAAATTAAGTAAATGCTAGTGCCATTATCTTGACATTTCTTGAAACCAGCAAACTTATACTAAAAACTAATTTATTGTTCTTAATGGAAAGACAACAAGGCAACCGCGTGTTACTCACGGGGTCTCCTAGCCGCTCTGGCAAATCATATGGTCTAAAAATGCATTTTTCCATCGATAACATGACATCATCGCGCCGAGTGCGTGCTCTTTCGGTCAATTAGTGCGCATATATACAGCCCGGCCCCCGGCCAAAATGTTTTTAATTGTAATTTTGAGGAATTTATCTGAATGTGCGTGAACTATTTCTGTTCAAAATTGTTAGAAATGTCACATGTTAAATGTTTACATATTAACTGTCAGTTTACTGTACTACTATATGAGTACGTGTTTTCTATTGTTTCATTGAAAATAAAACAGCAAAGTCCATTTGGCTGTCATCCGTTTTAATTATGAGACACAATTGTGTCAAAGTCATGATTTTTTTTTTTCATGCTTGAAATAAGAAATGATTACTTTAAAAAAGTAGTTTTATATTTGTGAGTGTTGATGACACAGCTTTGCAACACTTGATATTCTAGTTTCAAGCATGTTTTACTCAATATAGGTCATAAAACCTCAGCAACAAGCTGTAATATCTTACTGAGATCATTTAGGACCAAAACCCTTAAAACAAGTAAAACACTCTAACATAAAATCTGCTTAGTGAGAAGAATTATCTTATCAGACAGAAAATAAGCAAATATCACCCCTATTTGACATATTTAAATCTTACTTAGATCATACTTGCCAACCCTCCCGAATTTTCCGGGAGACTCCCGAAATTCAGCGCCTCTCCCAAAAAACTCCCGGGACAAATATTCTCCCGAAAATCTCCCGATTTTCAGCCGGAGCTGGAAGCCACGCCCCCTCCAGCTCCATGCGGACCTGAGTGAGGACAGCCTTTTTTCATGACGGGAGGACAACAGGGTGACAAGAACTAAATCATTCAGACTAGAGATAAATTGTATTATTATGTTTATTTTACCTAAAAATAAATATATTTATTAATTAAAAACAAAACAAAAACTAAATACATTTTTACTATATTTTGCTAAAAACATCAAAATTAATTGTATTTTTATTTGTACTTTTTCGTGACTCCTTATTACATCCAGCCATAGAATTATACATTCAAATAAACATATTTCAAATAATTGATTTTAAATTATCATAATAATTCATTTAAAATGACCATATTTAATTATTAAAATAATTGCTTGTTTATCAACAACTTTAGCATTTTATTCATTACATTTTGAAACTCTCAGAAGCCAAGTTATGTTATATTCCTTAATATTTATTTATGCAAGTTTGAAGTATCAATTATCTAAACACAGTTTTGTTTGCATATTTTCAGGATGCAGATATCTATATATATATATATATATATATATAATATGTATGAAATACTTGACTTGGTGACTAGCTGTCAATATACTCCTCCCCTCTTAACCACGCCCCCAACCACGCCCCACCCCACCCCCGACCACGCCCCCACCCCCACCTCCCGAAATCGGAGGTCTCAAGGTTGGCAAGTATGACTTAGATTTCAGTTTTTGCAGTGTACAACAAGTTACATTTTCCGTACAAACCCGTACAAGAACAGACACTGATCGAGTCACCACATAAAAAGATCGGAAAAATGGTAAACAGGGGGGGGGAGAGGAGAAAAAAAGCAGGTCTCAAACTAAACTCCTGGAGGAGAGGGGGACCAGGAAAATGTTTTAAGCATGTACAAATTACGACATACAACGCAAGACTTGCAACGAGAGCTAAGGGAGTGGGCATCCGGCCTAAAGCTGTCGCCACCAGTGGCACTGCTCTGTTTTCCGTCTTCATTCAGCTTTCAGCTTATTGTGTAGTGCTCTCCCCCCTCAATCAGCAAAAGTTTCAAGCCCCAGATGGACGCAAGGGTTTGACCAGGTGCACCTTAAACATGCACCACTCAAAACCTTTCCAAATATTTTCTTTGTCACACCGATGCTTTCAAATTGTGGTCATGTCGTCTTCAAAACAGAGCCTCCTCCGGTACTGAAGCCAGCAGTCAATGTGACTTCATTAGTCGGAGGTGTGGCTGTGCTACCCTGCCAAGTAGAGGGCTCCATGCGCTACAACTTGACTTGGCATCGAGCGGGCCGCACCGTCCGAGCCCGCTCGGGGAGGGTGAGGCTGCTTTCCAACTCGTCGCTGCAGATCAACAGTGTGCGGACCCAGGATGCCGGGGAGTACCAATGTGCGGCCGCCAACGCCCACGGAGATGCCAGAATCACAGTTTGGCTCTTTGTCCCAGGTATGGCATGGAGACAATCCAAGGTCATCTGTCTAAACACTTAACACACAGACCTCCTAGGTTCCTGTCAGGATGCTGTCATCTGGTTTCCATTGCAGGCTGAGCCATCCTTCAGTTGGACTGAGTCACATCCTTGTCAGAAATGTTCCTCATGAGATGCACATTAAACTTTGTGGTTTCTATTGTGGCACGACCCCAGACTTTTCAGATGGATCTCGCCATCCAATAAGGTCACAAATGACACCCTTTCGACGAAGAGTGACTGGTCTTTGTTTCATTTGTACTCTAGAGGCACCTTCTGTGGTAGTTCACCCCCAGAACCAGGTCTTCTCCCGAGGGGATGAAATCCGCCTCGTCTGCTCAGCGTCCGGCTCTCCCCCTCCCGTGCTCTTCTGGAGCCATGGAAACATGTTTCTTGCTAATCGGCCGCGGTAAGAGGACTCTCAGCCCACTCAACACCTCCGGCACAAAGGACTCATTACATTCCACTTTAGCTACAAGAGATTGCCACATCCTGTTTGTAGAATTGTGGAGAGTTCTGCTTTGCAGTCTGTTTTTGCCAAACACAAAGCACTTCATGGTCCAGCGTGTGTGCTTATTGAAGGAAAAAATATATGGCTTTATACACAAGAGAAACAAAAAGGCTTTGTACAAACGCCTGTTTTACAGTACATCTGCACATGTAATCAAGTATTGTGAATTCTGCCAATTACCTGATGCAGGATGAGTCTACACCAACAAGGAGTTCTGACCATAAGAGAGGCTCTCCCTGAGGATGCTGGGAACTACACATGTCTGGCAAGCAATGTGGCCGGGACCGCATCGCAGTCTGTCTCCCTTTCCTATGCAGGTAGTCCATCATGTTCCTGCATTAGTAGGTCAGGTTAGCAAGGTGGATGACAACACTTGTCAGACCATTAGAAATGTCCTTTGATAATAACGATT